>NC_090077.1:5045805-5149702 GCF_038355195.1 Osmerus mordax | reverse complement strand
TCAGCTGACTCGGGGCAGTCTGACATGCTAACGCCAACACTAATGCTAGCCTACATCTCCATGGGCTGGATGCCAGAGCTTCTGACATGCTAACGCCAACACTAATGCTAGCCTACATCTCCATGGGCTGGATGCCAGAGCTATCTCGGTAGGGGGCCATTCGGAGGTCAATACTACAACACTGTCAACTAATGAGCCAGCAGATTCCTTAGTCCACCCATCCCCTTCTCTCCTGCCTCGACCCCCACCTTCCCTCTCTCTCTGTCTCTTTCTGTCTCTCTCTGTCTCTCTCTCTCTGTCTCTCTCTCTCTCTCTGTCTGTCTCTCTCTCTCTCTCTCTCTCTCTCTCTCTCCCTCCCTCTCTCAGGACCCCCGCTGCGCAGCAGATGACAAGCATCTAAAGGCAACTCGGGTCGGGTTGAGCTGGGTTTCTGTGATGCAGCACAAATGCTGTGTGTGTGTGTCTGTGTGTGTGTGTGTGTCTGTGTGTCTGTGTGTGTGTGAGTGAGGGTGTTGCACATACGCTCTCGTTCATTCTCCTCATTTAACCCCCCAACCCCTGTCTCTGCTCTTCCCGTACTCTACCACAGCAACAACCTGAGAGATCCAAGCAAATATACGTGTCTCTGACGGCATTCCGCCAACTTTGAGGAAAAACTGGCTAGTCACGTGACACGGGCAAGTCTCTATCCACATGAGCCTCGAGTCTCTGGCCTCTGGAGAGCACGGGTTCATCTGGGATATGAGGGTCTGCCAAGACAAAGCTGCACATCTTAGCAGGTTACAGGTTGGAACCCGAGACCAAGACAGCGCGTAGGTCTGTTCCCATTCGAGAGAGCTTGTCAACAAGAAACTCACACGCAGCACACACACACACTCACTCACTTATCAGCAGTAGCTGATCTGAGGGGAAACTCACTGTCTATCTCTCGCACGCTCTGACTGATAAGAAAGAGATCGAGCCACAGTGTATAGCACAGTGACATGCCTCTGGTAGTATTGACTGCTCAAGGTTCCTCTATAAGAAGCGAGGGTCTAGGCTCTAGTTCCTTAGGAAGGTGATAAACATGAGTGAATGGGATTTAGTGATGTGAGTGTCCATGAAGGTAATGTGGCTTGAAGCAGATAAAGAGTTCCTCTATGCTCCATCAGTCAATTACTGTTGGGACTTTTGATGAATGTTAAGTCAGCAAGCTACAAAATAAATGACAGAATAAACAACAATATTTGTGAAATAGGTTTCAGAGAAAACGAACTAGCTTGCACCTGAACTCAACTTTGAACCAATGTTCTGCTATGCAGTCACTTATTATATTTGCTAGCTGGCACTGTAGACACCAGGAAATGGCTGCTGACACAAAAACAAATATTGTAGAAAATACGAACAATATCAACTCAGGTAACACAGTAAGTAGGCCTATAAGGTAAGCAGTTTAACAACAACACACAACAAAGCGCTTAGTCTTATGTTTTGTGAAGGACATGGTTGCATAACTTTAGCAGACTATGACAGCGGAGCACAGAAAGCAACATTGCAACCATAGTTTTAACGTCGCAGATTTTATTAGGAGATTGTCTTGTACTGGGCGACTAAGAATTAACATAGAGACTGGTAAACGTGGTCACATCTCACGAGTCGAATGTAGTCCGCAGCCTTAACGGTAAAATGGAACGAACAAGCAATGAACCTCAAAATTTGCCTAAATTAGATGTTTCCACGTAGATTTAAATCGCAGTCTGATAGACATTTTAACATGTTTACTGAAACAGGCTAGAGTTTTGGTTCTAACGATATTAAGTCGCCGAACTAAAAGAAGAAACCACGCGAAATGTGTACTGCAATTCAAAACAACATGGAGCTACTTAACATTTTATCAACGAACATGTTCCACACACAAGCTTAAAACCCTTGAAATTAAAATATAAAAACAGCACCATAAACAGCCATCCTTAGCTTCAAAATCTACACTTTTATAAACACCACAGTTATTATTGGCGTGTCCGCTCACGCACATTCTACTCCAATAAGTAACGTTAATAGTGAGCAATACTAAGCTTTCAGGAACTTTTTTGTCTCGGAGTAGCGTATTACGCTGAGCGAAACATATGCCATTGAGTCAAGCAACGTCTTCTCCCCTTGCAGCTTGCTTTGCGACTGCCCCGGACGCTCGTAAACTTTCCTCATTGCAGCGGTTTCCCTCCCCATAAATAAAACTTACTTTTCTCTGGCTTGGCTGTCGGACGGCACGTTGTTACTCTTGCCTTTGGCGTACATGCTTGCAGAGAGCTCCGATTGTCACGCACCTGTCAACCCATCACAACCTCCCTGGGCACAGCCCCGTCACCATGGTGACACGAGCAGTCGCTTGCCATTGGATGTTGAGCTGTTCAGGAACGCCATTTGCTGTGGTAGCCGCCTCTGACTGACAGTTAACTGGCCACGCCCTTCCTGTAACCCCCCCCTTTTCTCCTTCCCCATCCCCTGCATCTCTCTCTCTCTCTCTCTTTCTCTCTCTCTCTCTCTCTCTCTCTCTCTCTCTCTCTCTCTCTTTCTCTCTGCCTAGTTCCGGCTGCCTTGGCTGTGTGTGCTGGAAAGGCATACTGCCTGCCTGCAATCGTTCCTCATTGCGTGCACTCACAGACACATACACGCACTCGCCCGCACACACACACGCACACACACACACACGCACACACTCTCCCTCCCTCTACTTTCCTCTCCAGTGCAAAGGGGGGATTTGAAACCGTCCGAGTAGGATTTTAAACAACTGGCTGTTCCTTTTCTAGACAATCACACCCTCTACCGACACACAGACAGCGCAATGCACAAACAACCCTCACAAGAATGAACTGGATTCGCGTGGCCATTTCACACAGGCCTCCACCCAGACACCTAACACAGGGTGCTCAGAGGACGTGAAGGGTAAAGTGGCCTGTGGTCGCCAACCACAGTGGTGGTTGGAGGTTGAGGAGCCTCAAACGTGGTACCGTTGTTGTATTCGTACTTTCTGAACCAACATCTGTAGCCCTGGGCCATGTTTCCCTGTCAGGAAACACAATACGGGTTGTTCAAGTCAAGTAAACAATTATATCCACTTGTTACTTTGCCTTTCTGCTCTGCACTTATGTCGACTCAGAGCAGGTCGCTTTTGTTCATATTCAGTTCAAGCAGTTAGCTGTTGTGGCATTGTGAAGACACATTAAAGGAGGTTTTCTTTGTATCTCTGACTTGAGCACAGACCAGAAGCTACTGCATGTTTGGCGAGAAGGAAATGCCAAGTCATGCTTAGTCGGGTAAACAACTCTTTTCAGCTATCTTTGTACTAACCCTCTAATAGGGACAAAGATGGTTGTCTTTTCAGTCTTCAATACTGTGAGGGCTGATGACCCAAACTGCTACTGCAACCCAAGAGGAGATTCTGGAGGTGGAGCGATTTTCCCTTCTTCTCTTTCTGCTTGTGTGTCTGTGTATGTGTGTGTGTGTGTGTGTGTGTGTTAGTGTGTTATCAAGGGCACAGCACAGGGCAGCAGTGTTTATGCTTATGTAATGCTCCGGCGATGTGACCCAGTTGGAATAGATGCACACCGCCTCACTCACGCCCTCTCTCTCTCTCTCTCTCTCTCTCTCTCTCTCTCTCTCTCTCTCTCTCTCTCTCTCTCTCTCTCTCTCCTTCCATCTGTCTCCTTCCCTTGATCTCTCTCCTTCCCACTGTCTCCTCCCTCCACCTCTTTCTTTCTCTCTCTTTCCTTTCCTCTGTCTCCTTCCTCCCTTCACCTCTCATCTCTCTCTCTCTCTCTCTCTCTCTCTCTCTCTCTCTCCTCTCTCTCTCTCTCTCTCTCTCTCTCTCTCTCTCTCTCTCTCTCTCTCTCTCTCCCTCCTTCGCTCTGTGGCTGTGTCATGCGAAGCCCACCCCCCAGGAGAGAGACGGTGGTTCTATTTCAGACGAGCCGAACTTTCGGTTTTAGGATGAGTCCCCGGGGCTGATCGCCATGACAACCACTCACTGGCGACAGCCATGTGTTGGAGAAGATGAGAGGAGGAGGAGAGGAAGGTTGGAGGGGAGAAGGAGGGGGAGAGGGGCTCCGTGTTATATAAAGACGCACTGGGGAGGACAAGACCTGACAATGCCGAGGGTGGCTGTGTTTTCATAGGCTGCCGTACGCCGTGTCGAAGGTCAAGTGTCTCTACAGTCTTTAGTTTACTCGGGTCTCGCACACCTGTGAGTTTCGAATGTAACACACCAGCCTGCAAATACTTTATCTTCTCTGGGTATTTGTGTGTGGGGGTGTGTTTGAGAGTGTGTGTGTGTGTGTTAGAGAGAAAGAGAGAGATCTGTGACACATTGTTGCTAAAGGGCAGATTCGGAAAGGGAGAGATAAGGGGGGGGGGGGGTAATGATACAGGGGAGAAATGAAGGATGGAGAGATACAGATAAGAGAGTGAGTGAAGGAGGGAGAGATCATTTGCTGACCTGCTCTCCCTGCTGAAGTGGCCCCTGTTAACAATGTGCTGGGCCAGTCAGACTGGTAATGAACAGTTACTCTCTGTGGGTTCACTGGTATTAACCTCTCTCTCTCCCTCTCTCTCTCTCTCTCTCTCTCTCTCTCTCGCTCTCTCTCTCTCTCTCTCTCTCTCTCTTCCCCTCCTCCTCTTTCCTCCTCCCTCCCTCCTTCCGTCTCATCCGCTGCTCCTGTGCGCATCCTCTTTCACTTTGGCTTCACTCTCCCTTCTCTGTCTCTCTCTCTTTATCCCTTTCTCGCCTTCCTCTGTACTTGGTCCCAGCTCCCTGAGTGGGTTCCATGGTAGGACTAAAACAAAGAGGCAGAGCCAGGTCTGAGGGGATCACCATAACCCCTTCCAAGATCCTAGGGGGGCTCCACAGCAGTTGGGGTAATGGTCTGAGGCATGGTTTGCTTGGCCGGCTGGCAGGCCGGCTGGCTGTCTGGCTGTCCGTCTGGGGGCTGCAGATCCAGTCTATCGCCTGGGACTTAGCCCCTTTCCCATTGGCTGTGGCCCTGTGTAATCCCCGGGCCTGTGGTGACGATCAGAGCTAAGCCTCCGAACGTCACACTCCATCACAGAGCCGCAGACTGAGCAGGAAGCCATCCGGGCCAAGAGAGAGAGTGGGAGGAAGATAGGGGGGGGGGGGGGGAGTCAAGGAGAAAACGAAAGAGGTCAAATGTCCACGCTGCCCCCCAGAGCTTGAGTCACAACGGTAGAAAGTTGAGCATATTTATTGTCCTGTCTTGTTATATTTGAAAGTATCATTTCACCTTACTTGGGAGGGTCAGACCAAGAATTACTATAGATTTATTTTCTACATCGGGTTCCAGATTCACCATGGAACATCCATCGTGCAGCCATGGTGTCAGGCACCATGGCAACGGTGAAATTTACTGCAAGGATACTCCAGAAAAAACCACATCATCTGTGTATCTGTATTTACATCACTTTATCTTGCCTGCCAGATTCTCCCTCCAAAATTACATTGGGACTAGCAAATAAACAAGGATGTTAACCATCCAGGGATAGGCTGTCTTCCTCTCCTCTTTATCTGTCCTTCCATACTGCCAGCTGCTCTCTCTCCCTTTCTCATTCTCTCTCTCTCTCTCTCTCTCTCTCTCTCTCTCTCTCTCTCTCTCTCTTTCTCTCTCTCTCTCTCTTTCTCTTTCTCTCTCTCTCTTACTGTCTCTCACTGTCTCTCTTACTCTCTCTCTCTCTCTTACTGTTTCTCTTACTGTCTCTCTTACGCTCCCTCTCTCTCTCTCTCTCTCTCTCTCTCTCTCTCTCTCTCTCTCTCTCTCTCTCTCTCTCTCTCTCTCCCCTCTCTCTCTCTCTCCCTCCCTCTCTCTCTCTGTCTCTCTTACTCTCTTACTCTCTTACTCTGTTACTCTCTTCTCTCTTTCTCTTTCTTTCTCTCTCTCTTTCTCTCTCTCTTACTGTCTCTCTTTCTCTCTCTCTTTCTTACTGTCTCTCTTACTCTCTCCTTTCACTTTCAACAAATCCTTCTTCTTTGCACGGGCGCCCCCAGTCTGAGGTCATCTATTTCAGGGTGTCTAGACACTCCGCAGTGTCACTTATAAACACACAAACAAGTTCATTTAGATGTGGGGACACAGTGGCACACACAATTGACTGCTCCATAACAACTGCTCTAACATTTGGGTAACTGTCCCAATTTACAGAGATGATAGATATGCGACTGGATATTTCCACCGAGACTGACTCTTAGCAAGATGCTAATTAGAGAACGATTAGGCTCTCACACAAAGAGGTTCTTGAGATTAATTGGCACTGAAGTTTACAAGAGCTTCAGGCTCTGTAAATAATTTATAGTGCACAATAAGGCACCTTGTCACACTGTGTCTTCATTTGTTAAAACACACAAAAGACACAGCTGACACTCTGTTCCTTTGACCCAAATGATAAATGTACTCAAGGGTCCACATTCACAATAAAGAGGATTTATTGGAATGTGAAATGAGTTCTGATCAGATGCTGTATCTACACACCGCATTGAAATGTATGTGTATGGTGTTGGGTGTTAGATTAATTGCAGTAAATATCTAATAACTCAAGTCAATTCTAGAGGTCTTTAACAGTGTCAAGTTCACGTCACAACACCCTCTGACTGTATTTGTCAGTTTGCATTGGTAAAGACACATCATTAGCATTTTAATATATGCAAATGATATATGTAAACCTTATTTAGCTTGTACAATACCCTGTATATATCATTATGGGGATATTCCTAGTCCCAGTGTGCCAGACGAGACCAATGTTTTCATAATTCATGTCGTTGCACATTCAAGATCTGCTACATGTGTGTATACACCACATCACCTTGAACTGCTGTGTATGTCTCTCTGAATCTCCCGGAAGAGAAGTTCTTCTTGGATACACTCCTGAGGAGAGGAGTTGGCAGAGGAAGAGAGACAGAAAGAGAGGGGCAGAGATGAGAGAGAGAGAAGAGAGAGAGAGAGAGCGAGAAGGGAGTAAGAGAAAAAGAGAGAAAGAGCGAGAGAGTGAGAGAAAGAGAGAGAGAAAGAGTGAGAGAAAGAGTGAGAGAGAGTGAGAGAAAGAGAGAGGGAAAGAGAGAGAAGGGAGTAAGAGAAAAATAGAAAAAGAAAGAGAGAGAGAGAGAGAGAGACAGAGCTGTGGCTTGCTGTGGAAGTGGAGCTCCCAGTCTGGGGCGTCTTGAAACTGCCTGCACTAAACAACTGCTGTTCCATCCTCTCCCCTCTGCTGTGGGGGTCCCAGCCGGAAGCAGCTCCAGTCAGCACACAGAAGGTCTGGAGGAGCAGGAAAGTTACAGGGCCTCCTCCGTCTGCCTGTTCTCTTCATCGACTCCTTCCATGGTTGCCCAACTATAGATGAACTGTGCAGTATATCGATCCCAAATCACGGACAAACATTCGCTGCGATAATGTAAGAAGCCGGACTTCTGTTATGACAGGACTTTGCCAAAACCTTGTCTGATGCAATCGGGTGGCAACCGAACAGGAAGACGTGACGAGGGCAGAGTCTGGATCGTTCTATTGTTTACTAGAACAGTCCATGCAACACCGATGTGTATCCACCTGAAGAGGCTCAGTGTGGTTGGGTAACCTTCGCCCCTCCACTTTAACTGTTGTTCTCCTTCACTGGCCAGAGCGTAGCCACACAGAGGTAGAGAGAGAGGTCAGACTTCAATACCGGGGTGAGGAGGGCAGGATTGAGGATCGAGAGTGCATCGTCTCCTCTGCGATACTGTATGACCCGTCCTTGCAAATCCCGACAGTGATTAGGCATGTGTTGAACAGAGTCATTATGGTGGGCCTTGTGTGTGTGTGTGTGGGGGGGGGGGGGGGGGGGGGGGGGGGATTCCGCTCAACAGATGCTTAGAAATCATAGAGATCATTTGTTATCTCTGATGATGCTTCAGTATGGATGAGACAGTCAATTATGTGAAATGTTTCATAGAGTCCCTATAAGCAGAAAGTAAATATCTCTTGGTGTCAGATGAATGTGAGCACAACAGCCAATCTCATGAACCTTAATGTCTTTGTAATAATGGTAAGGTCATTAAGATTGACCTTTTGACCCCCGGTGCTTGAGGTATTGAAGTGACTTCCAAACCCTTTGATGGCCTGAATCATTTCTGCTGAAAGATAGCAACGAGCGGAAAACAATCTCGCAATCTTGCAGGGGGACTGATATTTCCATCCGTGTCCTTGTTGAAAACGCGAGCTCATTTCTTTCGTTAATTACACTGCTGAGATAAAATGTCAACGTTTCCTGGGACGGCATGGGAGCCGTAGGAGTCAGGCTGGAAAACCTCCCATCACAATTAGATGTATGCACAGCCTTCTTCAGAATTCTGGGCAGGTTTTTCCGTTGGTGAAATTCCTGATGATCTGAGGTGCTGGGAGCGTGTGCTGGTTGCTGATGTGCCTGTCGGAACATTGGAGCGCTGGAGCGCCGGTCGGGCTGCCGCTGAGGAGTGTGGGTAATAAGGCTGCAGATGAGTCCGACCCAAAAAAACAGGATGGGGGTTGGGGGATGTGTGTGACTGTGAGAGATTGTGCGGGACTGTTTCGGCGTGTGTCTACGTGTGTGTGTGTGTGTGTGTGTGTGTGTGTGTGTGTGTGTGGCAATGTGACAGAGGGGGCACACTTTCCATGCTGGCAGACAAAAAGAGACTTTCCAAACGGCAGAGAACTTCATTTGAACCCAAACCAGACTTGATCCAATTTTTTCTTCAGTCAATGAACTGAACAAAGTGTGGCCATCCTTCAACTGATGTGATGAAAACAATAACTTAAACCAATATGAATCTTTCATGGGTAAAAAAAAGAAGAAGTAGTAATTGTATTTAATTTTCCTCAACATTAACCAAGCAATACTAGATATTTTATGCAACATACATTGCAAGATTTGTTATATTATCCTTAGGGGATAAATAAAGTTATCTATCTGTCTGTCTGTCTATCTGTCTGATAAATATAATTTACAGTGTCTGTGCCCCAAGTGCATTTAAACATCAGTATGCTTCAGGACAATAAGAGCGTCTGCTAAATGACTAAATAATAGTAAGCGTAATAGTTTGGACAATCTTGTGTTTGTCTTGACTCATCTGGCAATTTATTTCATATTGCACAAATTCCCCAGTCATATTGCACTTATTTTAGAGGGGGCATCTTATTTTATTTCTTACTTAATATTTTATATTTTACATCGAATAGTGTTGTTTAGAATTATTTAGACTATTGAACATTTTCTACTTTTTATATTTCAGATTCTTATGTTTACCTTCCTGCCACAGTAAATTCCTTGTTTGTGTGAACTTATTTGGCGAATAAGGCTGATTCTGAAGTACAAACTGAAAGTTTAGGTCAGCTGGATTTGGTTTCAAGGTCCTACCATATGGGGAGAGCAATGACCACATGCTGGCAGATTTGTTTAGAAACAGCAGGCAAGCCCAAGGCATGTAGTTGACCTAGCTTCAATGAAACATGCCTACAATCATCCCCTGTCGTGTGCCGCAGCCTCCGTATTACCACAGAAGACTCCTTGCCTTTCCCCCCCGCAGTGCAACAAGGCACAAGAGACAAGTGGGAAATGGTCTAAGTTCGGTCTTTTCTGCGGTGACTGAATGACAGTGTGTGAGCAGTCCGGTTGCTAACTGCGAGAGGGGCTTGGCACTGCCTGTAGTGTCCCCGGTGCTCACGCTTCAGTGCGCCTTCTGAAAAGCGAGAGTGTTGCTCTCCTCCTCGTCCCAGCCGAGGCCTTTGAAAGGTGAATGGAAATTGCTGAGGAAGGATTTACCCCGAAGACAGAACGAAAGCTCTCTTTTGTTTCACCAAGGTAACTCTGAACCCTGAGAGGGTACAGCGATGCCGTCGTCATATTAGCCAGATATTCAAGCTTCAGAAGTCAAAAGAGGCTTTGATAGGTGGTGTCTGTGTGTGCAGTAGGCTTGTGTCTCTGTCTGTTGGTGAGTGTGTGTGTGTATGTGTGTGTTTATGTCTGTGCATGCAGCAATGTTTGCTTCCATGCTGTGCCTCAGTCTCATTAGCACTGGTGTTTCGCGCTGTGGTTATGACTTCATGGCGGTGGTATTGGCTTTTAAAGCTCAACCGCAGAGCGCAAGAACCGCGTTGGCCTTTAACGGTCTGCATTCTTTCACTGTGACTTCATCATGTGGTAAGCTCAAGGAAACCCCAAACATCTCATTTCTCATTGTTTGACTATCACATTACTGAGGCAATGGATGAGATGAACAGGCTACTGGTGGACATGGGCGTATGCACACGCACATGCACACATACACGCGAATGCATTCGAATTATTCCATTGGTTGGTGAGTGGTGAGTTCTTGAGGTTTCGAAAGGTACAGTTATGGTAAAGGAAAGAGTTTGCATGATTGGTAATCTACCCGGTGTGAATGGTTGTGTGTGTGTGTGTGTGTGTGTGTGTGTGTGTGCGAATGGGAGAGAATGTGACAGAAGGGCAGCACATACATGAGGTATTGGGAGATAACTCCACTTTTGTGCTCGGCTGTAAGTGTTTCGTGCCCGGAGCTTTGGCGTCCAGAAACGTTCAAAGAGGTCTGCGTTCCTGATCTTTCAACACCCGTCTAGGTCCACCAAAGCCCTGAACAGCATTGTTTGCAAAGACACTATCAAAGGCTCTGCAAAAGATTAGGGTTGCCAACTGTTCCCTCTGTGGCTTCCTGTTTTGCTGCAGGAATTCTCGGTGCGAATTGCTGAAGGCCACGACAGCCCCATTTGGACGAGGTTAACCCTTTCACAGCCATGCAGGCAACCTTGCCTCTCTATCCAACTCGAGGAAGGGATAAATGTGCTTTTTTTGTGTGTGTCTTTTCCCTACTGGAGTTATGCAAAGTGAAGTTCGCATGAAGTCATGAGAAAGTACAGAAAAACGGCTCCTTTGAAATGCATTAGTGAACCTCTCTGGTTCTCGGAAACAGAGCCGCATCATGGCTGCGTCACTGTAGTTATCAGTCAGGTGGCTGGATTATATTTGCTAGAAGCCCCCTTTGGGTCTCTTTTCTCTACCCCCCCCCCCTCTCTTTCCGTCCACTGTCCTTCTTAGTTGCTGTAAGTGGAGTATTAATGGAAAGGCGACACCGGCAGTGTGTGTGTGTGTGTGTGCGTGTGTGTGTGTGTGTACGTGTGCGAATGTGTTCGTGTGTGCCATAGAGCGCTGCTTGACCCCATTCCTTCTCAGCATTTAGCTGCACACCCATCCCTCCATCTATCAATCTATCCACCCATCCAACTATCCATCCATCCATCCATCCATCCACCCATCTATCCTTCAATCCATCCATCCAAGATTCTTTTCCCCTCCATCCCTTCACTGCGCACCGGTCCTCTTCTCAGCTCACTTGTTTCGTGCTCTCTCTCTTCCTTCCTCCATCAATCTTACTGCCCTCACTACCCCTTTCTATCTGTCTCCCTCCCTCCCACCCTCCTTCACTTCCTCCATTTTTTTTCTGCTCTCTTCTGCTCTCTTCCCCCCCTCCATCAGAATTGCAAATGCCAGCGGCGCACACTGCCAGAGGAGCTCTTCAATGTCATTAGACCTGACCCCGTGGATTAAGTAGAGGAGAGGGGCAGAAAAAGAAATGACAGATCGATAACCCCCCTCAAGCTCTGGGGTGTCTCACCTCACTTTAGATGTACACATTACTGAGGAACACAGACTCTCCTGTATGTGTGGGCTGACACACTAAGCCATGCACAAACACGTCCAGTTTGACTATATCACTCAAAACCACTACAGGAGTAGCAAAAATGATGAGTACAATGCTTCCCAAACCAGGTTAGTCCAGAAAAAAGATGCAGTTTGTGATAACTTCATCGTTTCCAGATGGAACTCAAATTACATCCAAGCAGGTCAAAATAGCCAACACGTCATCGTTAACGATGACTTGATGTTCCTCACTGTGTGATAGGATCTCCAAGATCCAGAAATAGATAGATGTATGTGTGTGTGTGTGTGTGTATGTGTGTGTGTGTGTTTGTGAGTGTGTGTGTGTGTGTGTTTGTGTGTGCCTGTGTGTGTTTGTGTGTGTGTGTATTCTGGGTGGTTGGTTTACAGAGTTGGCAAGTAAGACCAGCTACAATGAGTTGTAATAAACCTGATACCACCCTTATCAGAGACATAGTCCATTATAAATGCCACAGCCACTAGTGTGTGTAGTATTTACGACTCCACACTGTAAAGAGTGTGTGTGTGTGTGTGTGTGTGTGTGTGAGAGAGAGAAACAGAGAGAAACAGAGAAACAGAGAGAAACAGGGAAAGAGGGGGTAAAAAAGAGACAAATATAGTGTGTTTGTGTTTGTTGGGGGCTCTGTGTGTGTGTGTGTGTGTGTGTGTGTGTGTGTGTGTGTGTGTGTGTGTGTGTGTGTGTGTGTGTGTGTGTGTGTGTGTGTGTGTGTGTGTGTGTGTGTGTGTGTGTGTGTGTGCGTGCGTGTGTGCATCTCTGTGTTTGTGTAAGGCACACTGTCAGAGATCCTGTTGCCTCCTAGTTGAACGTGCCAAGCACTCTCCCACAACAAATAGACTTCCACTTTGAAACCATCCAGATCGCCTTTCTGCAGGATTAGTGTATGTGTACAAAGCTAAGCTACCTTTGATACACAGTATTTCCCTTCACTGTTACTGAAAACCTCTCACTGAGTGGAATTAAACTCACTGAAAGTAAATCAATGTCTTATTTTTTCCCTCAGTCAGCAAGAGAGAGGTATTTAATTCAGAGTAAAAGAATTACTGTAGTAAAAAAAACATTTGTGTTCGGTTTTCTGTGTGTGACTAATTGATGTTAACAGCAAAATAATGCCTGAACACAGCATACATTAACCCTGGATCCCCCTGGAACACCTAGCAACCCTGGAGCGCCTAGCAAACCTTGGTTTCTCTCTGTCTGCAATGACAGTACCAGTCTGTTTCGTTGTAACATCCGAACGATTCCTCTGCATGTGAGGTGTAAAGTGTGTGTAAGGTAAAGGGAAGCTTGAGGGGAGTTGCGATGACATCTGCTGCTGGCTACGGACGACAACTTATGACTTACTTTTGTGTCGGCTTTAAGATGCTGTTGATCCTAAAACACGATGTTACGGTGTCATAATGACTAGACTGAAGGTGCAGGATTAAAAAGACTGAGCCAAATACACTACGGAGGGTTCGCTGCACTTGTCAAGCATGTGTGTGTGTGTTTGTGTGTGTGTGTGTGTGTGTGTGTGTGAGCACACGCTAGCTGCTTGAAGGCTTTGTCCGTGTAAATGTGGATCTATCAAGATTGCACTGTTCTGACAGCAAAGTGCAGTGCGCCGTGGAGAACTATGCCTGTCTAGGAACTCTCTTTCTTACAAGAACAAGACATGCTCTACGTCGTGTAACGCCTGGCTCTCATACATCCACTCACCCTGCCAAGCCCGGCGCCAGCTCAGGGCTTTGACAAGTCATTTGTTCAGTCTGTTGTGGCTCGCTGCCCCCCAGTGAGAATGACTCTCACTCCGAGGCTAGACCAGAGCACCTGAAGACCACATTTCCCTCTGCTAAGTCCATCACATGATCAGACAGTGGGTGTGGAGAGATATGAGCCAACTGTGGTTACCCTAACCCTGTGTTAGTTCTACTGTGTCTTGTAAAGCCCCAAATTCAATAAATTGTGGTCAATACTACTGAAAATGTAAATATTCAATGTATACTTTGAAGGTACTCGACAGACACTCAACAAATATCATATGTCAAGGATGAATCCGTGTTTTCTTGTAAATGCTTGTGTATAGATAGTTGTATGTGTTCCAAGCATTCCCACTGTTGCCTTGTAATGAAAAAGAGCTTTGCTATGGCCACGTCATTAAGTGATGGGGATCTAGTGCCACCCAGTGGTACGACAATGCTTTATTTTCCCAGAAACAAGAAAACAAGACAGAAATGTGACATAAAGCCACATGACTGCTCAGCCTATTTGACCAAAACAAAAGCTCTTTTGATAAAAATGCCATGGCTTGGTCCATTATCATGGCGTGTCTTCATAATCGCTTGGGAAAACTGTGAAAACTCGTTTGGCACCCCACCATCTTCCACCATCAATGTTTTCAAGGCAATAATGGCATTTGTAAAGGAACCACTCCAAGTGCTTCGAGGGGCCTAAATTGAACCAAAAATGACCACCACCATCACAAAATCTTTGTCTTACCCAAAGTAGATACTGATTTGTTTTAACATCCAGGAATACGGAGCAGACGGCGGCGGCTGTGCCCTCGCCGTCCGCTTTGACCCTGTGGGGTTCTGTCCTCTCTGGGGGAACAGTCTCTCTGGCCTGGGGGCTGGGAGCTCCAGCAGGTGTGGGGGTCATCACTGCTGGCCTGCTTTGAGCTGCTACAATCCTGGGTAGTGAGATGGGAGACACATTTCTTGCCAACAGTTTTAGAATTACTGCATGTTTGGGCATTTGTCAATTACAGGCTAAGGTCCAAAATATCTCATATGTTACAAACAGCCCTGTAGGAAATGGGAGTTAAGCAATGCTCCCTCCTTCTGGACATCTGGAGGCTGTCTGTCAACACAAACCCTGACACTAGTTTCTGACCCACCTCATACTCCAGTACCAGCTTCTTCCTTCTTGTAAAAGTTTCAGGTTTCTAAAGTGCAGAAAGAATAAACATTCAAAACGAATCTGTCCCTGCATCAATTAATACGTCTAGGGGTTGTGCAATATCTTGCGTGAAATATTTTTCTGGGTCCATTTAATGAATATGTATGTTTATGTAAATTGATCATGTAAATCCAAACATTTGAATACTTAATAATTCAAGTACTCACTTCATTATCTCGAACATCAACACTTACTTTGCTTACAACCTAATGAAACCCCACAGAAAACCAACATTTCGAATGCAAAGCTGAACGCAGGCAAATAGCCAACTAGGTAGACTTAGTATGATTGACGGGTATGATTCATATTATTAGTATACATAGTACATAGTACATAGTATTGCCTCTGTTTGGCATGTGAAGGGTTACTGTAAGTGAAGACACGAACTGCGCCTGCCCAGACTTTCAATTGAACATCACAGATCACACCCACATTCGAGCCGGCCGATGATGTGAATTTGTAAGGTGCAAGTCTGAAGAATGGGGATACATCAAGAGACGTTCAATGATTTAAACATAAATTTCGAGGCATTAAATGAAAATGGCAGTTTCTCAAGTGATGACATAATGACCGGTGAGATATCCTTCGTAATTACGAAAATAACAAAGATTAGGTCCATTACGATATCACCAAATGGGAGAGCCCTTGTTCTTTGGACAAAACGTAAGCGTTCCCGTCGGACGATAACTGAAAAAAACTATTCAGCCGAAGTGGATTTTTTCGATTTCTGCGCGGTTGTGTTGGAGGAAAATACTGGTGGGTTAAGTAAACTGTAATAATTCACTTGTTAGACCACAAATTAATTTACAGCAACTCAGCTAACCAAGCAACGATTGTGTTCAATTGACAGCGGATGGCCCCACAATACTTCAACCAGGAACCCATGTCTACCCCTTCACATTCAAACTACCAGAAGGGTATGTGTATCAGGGTTTCTCAAAATATTTTGGACAACAAACCCTTTAGAAAAATTAAATTAAATCGCGAACGCAATCTTATTAAATCATTGTGACATTTTTGTGGGGTTGTCTAGGCCTATGGGGGAAGGGCAATTACGAACATTTGCTAAATCAGAATCAGAAATATTAGAATACAATTTTTAAATACCCCTTCCCACAACATAGGGGATGAAGGTTGGGAATTTTAGATTCTTCATTTATTTATTTTAAGATTCACACGTTTTATGTAGACTTGGATTCTAGAACACCATCTCCCACTTCGCTGTGAATGCTCTTCGGTCACAGAATAGCTCGATCAGCTCGGCCTGGTTTGGGATACAGACACACCTTTTCTCCTCCCAGAACCGTTTTGATATCGGCAGATCCCCGGCCATGTGGTCCTGACCCCAAGTTTTCAAACCACTGCCATACATTGTTTTTTTGTTTGTGTGTTTTAACAGCCTTGTAATTGCGGGATTTTGAAACAATTTAAGGCAAAGACACGTGGTATTTAGAACAATCTATAAAGATCACTCCTATTGATCCATGAATCATTTTCTGTCCCCGCAGCAACTTCCCATCCACATTCCATGGGGTCCATGGACGTGTGGTCTACTCCCTGAAGGTTGAGATAAGGCGACCATGGCATCTAGTCAAGGAGTTTGAAGTGGAATTTAACTACGCAAATCACATTGATGCTAACCACCCAAAGCTTCTGGTAAGATGTCTGTACAGTATCTGTCTGATTTGTAATACACCTGGATTCATCCATTTCATCAGGCGGACTTGCGTAATGTTTCGTCATTCACACAGGGGCAATTCCCATTTAGTGTTGTGCAGTGACGCATGTTAATTGTAATGTTTCTGATTGTTATCCATGTCTACGTGACTGTGGTTTGTAGCATCCTCTATCATGCTCAGAAGAAACGATGGTGTGCTGTCTATGGTGTGCCTCGGGCCCCGTCGCCATGACCGCACGCCTCGACAGGAAGGGCTATGTCCCAGGTACAGTTGGAACAACCTCCTCACAATCGATTCGACATGTGCAGGAAACAAACGTATGCACCCCTGTTGAGGGGGTCAGATGGCTGAGCGGTTAGGGAGTCGGGCTATTAATCAGAAGGTTGTTGGTTCGATTCCCGGCCGTGCCAAATGACGTTGTCTCCTTGGGCAAGGCACTTCACCCAACTTGCCTCGGGGAGAATGTCCCTGTACTTACTGTAAGTCGCTCTGGATAAGAGCGTCTGCTAAATTACTAAATGTAATGTAAATGTAATGTAATGTAATCAAGCCTTGAATTAGAACATGCTGAGATAATGTGGATACTAATTGTATTTTTACTTCAGGGGAAACCATTAAAATCATGTGTGAGTTTAGCAACGCTTCAACGAGGAACGCCACACCAACTGCATCACTCATGCAGCACGAGAAGTATTCCACTTTGGCTGGGTCCAGAAAGGTGGATAACAAATCTCTAGATTCAGCAACAGGAGAGCTTGTGAAGAGTGGTAACCTGCAGGCCTACAGTGAAATGTCGCTGACCATCCCTGATACAACCTTTCTCTCCGTCTCCAACTGTTCCATCATCGAGGTGGTCTACACTGTGCTGGTAGGTATCATTCTGAGATGCAGTTTACTCGCGATTTTCAAAAGTTTCGTTTTACAGGAGTTCTATTCCTCGTTAAGGTTTCATGTAAGCACATGAAGATTTGGCCAGTCAGGATCATTTCAAGCGCAATTATCAGGACAACTATTTCCTTAAATAAAGCAGATTCATGGTTTTTGTTTTTTTGACAGCTCTACTCTTCTACTCCTTCTTTCTCCTTGCAGGTGACTCTGTCTATCAACTGGTCCTCTGACGTCTCGGTAAGCGTCCCCATTGTGATATGTGATATTCCGGTTGATTCACCAGACACTGACGACTTTGAAGACTGTGTGTGAGTAGGATACGTGGCAGAAACCAAATCAAGGTCATGATAAAACAGCCTTATTTGGTTCAGTATTTATTAGTTTACTTCCAGAAAGCAAAAAACAACATTTTTATTTATTTATTTTCTAGATAATTGCTAAATATTATAGAATATTTTCAATTTCTTCTTGTTTTTGTCCATATTGTGAAGTGTTCTAGATCTGTTCTCAGTATTAGATGTATAGTTTTGTTACCAATGTAGGCATTACACTATTTGTGCTTAATTCCATAGCATTGTGTGTCATTGTTTGAGTTTATGCATGGTCATTGACGTTGTTGTTGCTAATAACATATTGTTGAAATGATACAGTATGCTATCACATATCATACAATATGTGTCAGATATTTAGGTAATATTAGATGGTTTTATGTTAGAATAGAATTATGAATTGCTTGATTAGGACATTTTTGTTGAACGGCTGTAATTTTGTTTCTATTGTCAACACTCCTGGTTTATTATGCTATACTTGAATCTCACTGATATTGTGTTCAGGGATAACCTATTCATCGCAATACACTTTTAACAGCTGATGTTAGAGATATGCTGCTTTTTGTAGTAATATTTTTACCATGTCTAGCTCGGATATTTTGTATTTATTTATTTATTTATTCGAAGCTACCTCAAACTCAAGTGTTCCTTAAGCTGAAGTTTTCCTGGATGCCAATTTTGAAGTTAATGAGACATCCTACAGGGACATTTACAGTGGGGGCACTCAATCAAGTTACAAATGATAATGAAATGTGTCACAACGTAGTTCATGTAGTATGAAATGTCATAGGGATGTTTACTCACTTTATCAATAAATCAAATGGGCTTAAGTCAGTAACCTGTTCATGCTTCCTGACATCTTTGTTCCAATATCCCTGCCTGTGTCGTAAGGTAAGTCCATTGGGTCCATAATCAGCCCTATCTCAAATAAAATGTAGAATAAAAACCCATTCAGCCAAATTGGATGTCTTCTTCAATCTCAGCATGGAAAGTAGTGGTAGATGTAAGTTTGTCGCTAAATGAACTATACTGTGAACAACAGCGACTGGCAATACAGTATGCTACTTCAAGGGACACATGTTTATCTCTTTACATCCCAGCTACCACAAGGGTATGCTGAAGGAACTTCCCATCTTCATTCCATGGGGTCCATCGCTGTGCAGTCTACTACCTGAAGTATTAAATACTGACCAACTCATATAGCCAAGCAGATTTTGAACTTAATTGGTGCCTCTGAGATCCTGTTGCCTCCTAGTTGAGCGTACCAAGCACTTGCCCACAACAGAGAGACTTATACTTTGAAAACCAGCCAGATCGCCTTTCTGCAGGATTATGTGTATAAAGCTGAGCTACCTTTGATACATACTATTCCCCATTCGTGTTACTGAAAACCTCTCACTGAGGTATATTTGTGATGGGTTGAGGACAAGCCTGGACTGGTAATCTGGCATACAGGGCAAATGCCCGGTTGGCTGACGCACTTGAGGCCAATATGATATTTAATATATACTTTTTTTTTTTTGTAGAAACTTAAAACTGGCCAACGACTGTCCCAAAAAGCAGGGACAGCGGCCCATACAGACATTGTCCTGAACCAATCACATCTCTTAACTCTTTTGGTATACTGGTGGGTGGTGTCCGTCCGATTGTGGTGGGCCGGTCTGAGCAAAAATGCCAGGGCCATTTTTTTGTCCCAGTCCAGCACTGGTTGAGGATGCTGTTGAGCCTAAACACGTTACGGTGTCATAATGAACAGATTGAAATTTGCAGGATTAAAGAAAGCCATGGGCCTACACTGGGAAGAGTACAGTGCACTTGTCAAGTGTGTGCACGTGCCAGCTGCTTGAAGGCTTTGTGTAAAAGTGGATCTATCAAGATTGCAGGGTGCCATGTTAGCACCGGGGCTGTCTAGGAACTCTCATTCTTACAAGAACAAGACATGCTCTACGTCGTGTAACGCCTGGCTCCCATACATCCACTCACCCTGCCAAGCCCGGCGCCAGCTCAGGGCTTTGACAAGTCATTTGTTCAGTCTGTTGTGGCTCGCTGCCCCCCAGTGAGAATGACTCTCACTCCGAGGCTAGACCAGAGCACCTGAAGACCACATTTCCCTCTGCTAAGTCCATCACATGATCAGACAGTGGGTGTGGAGAGATATGAGCAAACTGTGGTTAACCTAACCCTGTGTTAGTTGTCTTGTAGAGCCACAAATTCAATGAATAGCCAATTAAATTGATCTCAAATGCTACTGACTTCCAATATCCCTGCCTGTGTCGTAAGGTAAGTCCATTGGGTCCATAATCAGCCCTATCTCAAATAAAATGTAGAATAAAAACCCATTCAGCCAAATTGGATGTCTTCTTCAATCTCAGCATGGAAAGTAGTGGTAGATGTAAGTTTGTCGCTAAATGAACTATACTGTGAACAACAGCGACTGGCAATACAGTATGCTACTTCAAGGGACACATGTTTATCTCTTTACATCCCAGCTACCACAAGGGTATGCTGAAGGAACTTCCCATCTTCATTCCATGGGGTCCATCGCTGTGCAGTCTACTACCTGAAGTATTAAATACTGACCAACTCATATAGCCAAGCAGATTTTGAACTTAATTGGTGCCTCTGAGATCCTGTTGCCTCCTAGTTGAGCGTACCAAGCACTTGCCCACAACAGAGAGACTTATACTTTGAAAACCAGCCAGATCGCCTTTCTGCAGGATTATGTGTATAAAGCTGAGCTACCTTTGATACATACTATTCCCCATTCGTGTTACTGAAAACCTCTCACTGAGGTATATTTGTGATGGGTTGAGGACAAGCCTGGACTGGTAATCTGGCATACAGGGCAAATGCCCGGTTGGCTGACGCACTTGAGGCCAATATGATATTTAATATATACTTTTTTTTTTTTGTAGAAACTTAAAACTGGCCAACGACTGTCCCAAAAAGCAGGGACAGCGGCCCATACAGACATTGTCCTGAACCAATCACATCTCTTAACTCTTTTGGTATACTGGTGGGTGGTGTCCGTCCGATTGTGGTGGGCCGGTCTGAGCAAAAATGCCAGGGCCATTTTTTTGTCCCAGTCCAGCACTGGTTGAGGATGCTGTTGAGCCTAAACACGTTACGGTGTCATAATGAACAGATTGAAATTTGCAGGATTAAAGAAAGCCATGGGCCTACACTGGGAAGAGTACAGTGCACTTGTCAAGTGTGTGCACGTGCCAGCTGCTTGAAGGCTTTGTGTAAAAGTGGATCTATCAAGATTGCAGGGTGCCATGTTAGCACCGGGGCTGTCTAGGAACTCTCATTCTTACAAGAACAAGACATGCTCTACGTCGTGTAACGCCTGGCTCCCATACATCCACTCACCCTGCCAAGCCCGGCGCCAGCTCAGGGCTTTGACAAGTCATTTGTTCAGTCTGTTGTGGCTCGCTGCCCCCCAGTGAGAATGACTCTCACTCCGAGGCTAGACCAGAGCACCTGAAGACCACATTTCCCTCTGCTAAGTCCATCACATGATCAGACAGTGGGTGTGGAGAGATATGAGCAAACTGTGGTTAACCTAACCCTGTGTTAGTTGTCTTGTAGAGCCACAAATTCAATGAATAGCCAATTAAATTGATCTCAAATGCTACTGACTATGTAAATATTCAGCGTATACTTCAAATGTACTCAATGAATCTGATATGTCAAGGATGAATCCTTTTTTTCTTGTCCATGCTTATGTGGAGCAAGGCCGTAGCCGTGGAGTAAACATTGGGGGGGACGAAATCTGCTGGGGAGTCTGAAGATCCCCCCCTGAAAACCTTTTACGATTAGTTATGAATGTGATTTTAAAAAATTATGATAATTTCGGACAGCGTGCGTGTTTGCCTGTCGTAGTGTAGCACATTTCTATTTTATTTCTATATCAATATATTGGGGGGGACATTTTGACCAGATTTTAATATCATGATTACGGCCCTGATGTGGAGTGCAGTGCGTTCAAAGCATCCTCACTGTTGCCTTCCAAATATTGAAAAGGAGATTGGCCGCCACAGAATGAGGTGATGGGGGCTTAGTGCCACCTTGTGGTATGACAACACTTTATTTGCTCAAAAACAAGACAAAAGACAGTCAAGATAAAACGTGTTTATCAGCACATGACAGCTCAACACCTTATGACCAAAACAAAAGCTCTTTAGATAAATGCAATGGCTAACTGGAACTTTTCCATGATTTAAAGCATGTAGTCCAGTTGCATGGCTTGTGTTCATAGTCCGTTGGGAAGAAGACATACTGAGTGGAAAAAGGTTGGGCACACCACCATTAACACCATCAATGCTTTCAAGGCAATAATGGCATTTGTAAAGGAACCACTCCAAGTGCTTTGAGGGGCCTGAATCGAACCAGAAACAACCACTACCTTCACTTAAGCTTTGTGAGTAGATAGTTACAAGAATTTCACTGTTGTTTTCTTCATGACTAACAAACTCTCGTATGCACCTAATATATTTTTTCTATCAATATGAGCACCATCCGCTGATGGGTTAACCAGTAAAAAAAAAAAAAAAGATCAAAGCAGACTATTTTATTTACGGCAGAGACACTGGAGGTGCCACAACAGTCGAAACCATCCCAGAGACTATCAAAATGAACCAGTAGAACAAGAAACAAGGGGAGCCACGTGGCTTTCGATCCAGCATCTTGAGAAAAGGCATCAGTCCTCCAATCTCCTGCGGCGCAGACGGGCTGAGGGGTTGGATCTAGACAGGTGGTGGTTGGCCATGAGACGAGGCAGACCCATCCTTCTGATTGGCCGAGCACGGACCACAGAGCGATGGGTGCGTGACCCCGGGCGAAAGTGGGAGCGGGTTCGAGAAGCGGCGGAGGCCGTGGCTCTCCCCAGTGGCCTGGAGTACGTACTGCGGCCGGCCGGCCGTGTGTTGGAGGAGGGGCGGGAAGAGGGGGCGATGGAGGGAGTGTTTGTGGAGGAAGGGCTGCTGGCAGCGGCAAAGCGTTCAGCAGCCCCGGCCATGCGCTCCAGTCTGGAGCACATGGCCGACAGGAAGGGGATCAGGCGTCGGACCATCCTGTTGTGGCTGCTGACCATGCGTCTGACACTCATCAGCAGGACCCCGAACCGGAGCAGACGGCGGCGGCTGTGCCCTCGCCGTCCGCTTTGACCCTGTGGGTTTCTGTCCTCTCTGGGGGAACAGTCTCTCTGGCCTGGGGGCTGGGAGCTCCAGCAGGTGTGGGGGTCATCACTGCTGGCCTGCTTTAAACTGCTACAATCCTGGGTAGTGAGATGGGAGACACTTGCCGACCAAAAATATAGCCTACATAAGAGTTTTGTCTTAATGGACTTGACCAGAAAACGTCAAATGTAATACATTCATCAGCTTAACGTTGCTAGATCCCTTAATACCCCCAGGATAAAATGAGTGGGTTGAAATTGACAAGATTATGGACATGCACGTGGTAAACATCAATGGCTAGGTTGCCAAATGGACAATCAAGACTTACACTTTGATACACGCTGAATTTGGGAGTAGAGAGGAAAGGTGATGGGGACTGCAACGTCTCCGTTCACCAGCTTCGTACGTCTTAACCGAAGAGTTTGAGAACTGAAAATACAACTCATTAAGGTAGCGGCAGGCCATGCAACAAACTTTTTAAAATGTGTTGTGTTTCTCGACTATGACCACACATTTTGATTAACCAAATGAAATCCCACAGCGATCCAACATTTTTAATGCGAATCTGGATGAGGCAGGTAGATGTAGAATGTATGTTTGACGGTTATGATCAGAAATGTTTAAATGTTGACCTGTTTGCTAGACAAAGGGTTTAAGGACGAAGACACGAACTACGCGTGCGCATACTTTCAATTGACCATCCTACCCCCAAGCCGGCCGGCTAAGTAGTGAATGTGGATAGTGCAAGTCTGAAGAATGGGGACAAGTCAAGAGACGTTTAGTGATTTTAACATAAAGTTTAATGCATTAAATGAAAATGCTAGTTTCTCGAGTGGGGATTGTATGACCGGTGAGATATCCTTCGTACTTTCGAAGATAACAAAGCTTAGGTCTATAGAAATATCCCTAAATGGGAAAGCCCATGTTTTTTGGAGAACATGTACGGGTAGCCTTCGGAGGCGTAGGATAAAAAACCATTCGTCAAATAAGGATTTATTCAATTTCAGAGCGGTGGTGTTGGAGGAAAACACTGGTGGGTTAAGTAAACTTAATTAAGTAACTTGTTGGACTACAACTTAATTTACTGCAACTCAACTAACCAATGGTTGTGTTAAATTTCAGCAATTGGCCCCACAATACTTCAACCAGGAGCCCATGTCTACCCCTTCACATGCCATCTACCAGAAGGGTATGTGTATCAATGAGACCTGGGTCCAAATATTTTGGACAACGAAATTATTGAGATAAAATACAATTGCGAA
Source organism: Osmerus mordax (assembly GCF_038355195.1). NCBI lineage: Eukaryota > Metazoa > Chordata > Actinopteri > Osmeriformes > Osmeridae > Osmerus > Osmerus mordax. The sequence continues at coordinate 5,125,690 of NC_090077.1, read as the reverse complement.
CCAAACCTTAGAAACCAATGGTAGCATTTGACCTTTTGTTGTAGCCCGTGTGTGTATGGGGGGAAGGGTAAAGAACAATTGCAAAACATTCGAACATAGGCCTACTTTTAATTGTTTTTCTGTCGGCTATTACATAGAATACTCTGATGTGGGAGTTTTGTATTATTTGCTTTTGTTTTTACATAAGATTTCCACATTTTGGGTAGACTGTGTGAATCAGGAACCAACCCCCCCTGCATTACCATGAATGTTTCCATCGCAGTAGGCTATTGCTCAGTCAGCTGTTTTTTTCCCCTTCTCGGCTTGTTTGATATATTCTCCCAAACCCGCTTTTTCAGCAGACTGCATGGGTTTACATAGTTTGGAAACCAGTTCCGTAAATTAATTGGTATTTTAACAGCTTTGTTTTGCAATTGCGTTGTTTTTTACATAGGCTAATTTAAGACACACAATTGGTATACAAAAATCGATATAGATCACTCCCAGGAAAATCATGTATTTTCTATCCCCGCAGCAACTTCCCATCCACATTTCATGGGATCCATGGACGTGTGGTCTACTCCCTGAAGGTTGAGATACGGCGACCGTGGCATCTTGTCAAGGAGTTTCAGGTGGAATTTAACTACGCAAATCACATCGATGCCAACCAGCCAAAGCTTCTGGTAAGATTGATGGTTACCCGTAATAGCTACCCCTGTATTTAAATGTTGTATTACATCAAAACGTAAAATTCACATTTTGTGTTGTGTAGTGACGCATGTTAATCATAATGTTACTGATTGTTATCCATGTCTATGTGACTGTGTGGTTTCTAGGCACCTCTGTCAGGCTCAGTAGACAAGATGGTGTGCTGTCTATGGTGTGCCTCGGGCCCAGTCGAAATGACTGTGCGCATTGACAGGGATGGCTTTGTCCCAGGTACAGTTTTAACAAACACCTCGTTGCCATTGATTGGACATTAGTAGGATGTACACACATGGAATGTAAGATAATGTGGATACTCATTTTCTGTTTCTGTTCACTTCAGGGGAAACCATTACCATCATGTGTGAGTTCAGCAATGCTTCAACAAGGGATGCCACACCAACTGCATCACTTACCCAGCACCAGAAGTATTCCACTTTGACTCGATCCAAAAAGAAAATCGATCTCAAAACTCTGGATTCAGTAACAGGAAAGCCAGTGAAGAGTGGGACCCTGCAGGCCTACAGTGAAATGTCTCTGACCATCCCTGACACGTCTCTCTCCATCTCCAACTGTTCCATCATCGAGGTGGTCTACACTGTGCTGGTAGGCATCAGTCTGAAATGAATGCGGATTGGTTGTAATTTTCTTCTTGTGGTATAGGACTTCTATTCCTAAACGATCAGGACAGCTATTTCCTTAAAGGGAGCAGATTCTGGGCTTTTTTAAACAGCTGTACTCATACTCCTTCTTTCTCATTGCAGGTGACTCTGTCTATCGACTGGTCCACTGACATCTCGGTAACCCTCCCCATTGTGATGTGTGATCTTCCTGTTCACACATCACCAGACACTATTGTTTATCAAAACTAGAGAACCTCGACTCGTTTTGATGTTTTTAATTATAAGATGTATCGTGTGCATGAGAGAGTAGGAAATGTGCCAGAAAGCTGGTGCAGATTCCATATCTTTTTGTCCCTACCAGTATTAGTTTAGCAGTGTAGTCATTAATAATATTGGTGCATAGTTAAGAATAATCAAAAAGTTCCAAATGGCTTATATATTATGAGATGATATGCTGTCACATATATCCATTATTTATGTCAGATGGTCTTATTTTAGAGTAGAATTAAATATTGTCTTGAAGACATTTAGTCAAACGTCAGTAATTTTATTTAAATGTTGTCAACACTCCTGGTTTACTCCTGGCTACACTTGAATGTCAGTGGTATTGTGTTCAGTGGAAAAAACGCTTCATCCCAATACACTTGGGAGTACAATACACAGTACAATACAATTGGCAGTACAATACACAGCTGATGTAAGATATACTGCTTGTGGTAATGTTACCATGTGTGTGTGTGTCAGATGTTTTGTATTTATGTATTTATTCAAAGCTACCTCAAAAACGGAAGTGTTCCACGATAACAATTTTTAAGTTGATAAAACATCCTACAGGGAAATACAGTGTACAATGGGGTGTCCATGTAGTTTGAAATGTCATAGAGATGTTTACTCACTTTATCAATAAATCAAATGGTCTTAAGCCACAATAACTTTTTTTATGCTTCTTGACTTATTTTGAATGTGAGTTCCAATATAACTGCTAGTGTCTATAAATGAAGGTAGCCTACCTAAGATGGTGTTTCTGTTGGACTTCCTAAGGCAGTGGCATCTGAAACGGATTTAGATTAAAGGAGGGATTGCCTGACTAACAACCAAATAGTTTGAATCAGAAAAATATCTAATAATGGATGAAATGCTTGCTTGTTAGATAACCAACAGCAATTGGATACTTTATTTTCAGTATATATCAGTGAATTTAGTTTCTCGTGAGTAAATATCTCACGAGAAACTGAATTCGAATAATCTATATTCGAATTTGAATTGCTCAGTTTTATAGGTTTATTTCAATAATACAAATTTCGTTTTGTTGTGGAATGATTCAAATTGAGCAATTCAATTTCTAGTGACATACATGCTTCATCCGATTAATTTATATTTGCATTTAAGGTGCTCTCATATTATTGCAATTATTTTATGCTCATATCTGTGGACCATGCATCAATCCTTTTTTACGACCACAAAAATGTGTGGCAGTAGAGTGGGACCTTTATTCTGAAACTTTGACAATCCTCAGAAGACTTCTAGTAGTTGCAGTGGATTGTGTGTATAAAAATGGTTTTTTTTCAGGATCCGTTTTCAAATTTCATTACAAATTTTAACATATTCAATTCGAGGGCCAGTTTCTCAAGTGGCGACCCTATGACCGGCCATATCTCCTTCGACGTTAAGAGAGTAACAAACATTACGTCCATTTTCATGTCATTAAACGGGAAAGCCGAAGTTCGTTGGACAACACGTACGAGGCGTCGTCGTAGGAGTCGGACACATACCCATAAAGCCGAAATAGATTTGTTCACGGTCATCACAGGAAACAATGGTATGGTATGCATGTCTTATCGATCATTTAACTTGCAAACTGCAACTTGATCGACAGCAACTTTGATCAACTAATCAAAGCAGCTGTTAAATCAACAGCGATTGGTCGTACAGTACTTCAAGAAGGGGCTCAGGTCTATCCCTTTACATTCCAGTTGCCACAAGGGTATGAACGCCCTGACTATTTATGTAGGCAATCTTAACATCCGTGCTACAATATAGTCTTACAAACACAATTGAAGACAAAGACAACGTCTTGAAGATAATCGGAATAAATAATCCATAAAGTATATTTCTGCAGGGACTTCCCATCCACATTCAAAGGGGTACATGGCCGTGTGGTCTACTTCCTGAAGGTTGAGATACACATATCATGGCATATAACCAAGGTGTTTGAAACCGAATTCAACTTTTCAAGACACATTGATTCCAACCACCCACAGCTTCTGGTAAGTCTGTTTGGTAAGCCATCCACTTGGTTGTTCATTCATGTCATATTTACCTGTCGTGACCTGAAAGGATATGTTACATCCTTTATGTGTTACATCCTTTCAGGTCACGACAGATGAGATGATGATATTGACTTATGAGTGAAAAAAAACAAAAACAAATGACATTTAGTGTGAAAATGAAGTCATGCATGTTTGTGTGACTTTGTGGATGTAGGCACCTCTGTCTGGGTCAAATAGCCACATGGTGTGGGGTCTGTGTTGTGCCTCTGGGCCTGTCGAAATGACCGTGCACCTGGACAGGAAGGGTTTCGTCCCAGGTACCGTTTACCAGTTACTTACTGTCATTGTTTCATGTTCCATCATTAGTTGACACACGCTTGTTACATTTACATTTACTCATTTAGCAGATGCTTTTATCCAAAGCGATTTCCAAGAGAGAGCTTTACAAAAAGTCTATAAGTCAGATAGCTGTATTGTTACATGTATTTAAACCTTGATTGAACAACATGAGAGTACACAGAAATAACCAGACACTGTTGATACTAAATTGACCTTTCACCTAAGGGGAAACCATTAAAATCACGTGCGAGTTCAGCAACTCTTCATCAAGGAGTGCCACTCCGAATGCAACTCTCGTGCAGAACCAGAAGTATTCCGCTTTGGATAAATCCGTAAAGATAGAGTGCAAGACCCTGGATTCAGTAACAGGAGAGCCTGTGAAGAGTGGGACCCTGCAGGCCTACAGTGAAATGACGCTGACCGTCCCTGACACATCTCTCTCCATCTCCAACTGTTCCATCATCGATGTGAACTACGATGTGCTTGTAGGTATCAGTGTGAAGTAATAGCAGTCCAGTTTCAATTAGCAATTAGGAGCATATCTAGCTCAATGGTAATGACCACCTTTTCCTTAAATAGAGAATCTGATGTTGTGCTTTGCTTTGCTAGCTGCACTCTTAACACTTTGGTTTTGTCTCCTTTCTTGCAGGTGACTCTGTCTCCACGCCGGTCCTGGAAAATCGTGGTGATCTTCCCCATTGTGCTGTGTGATATTCCTGTTTCTGCACCAGCACGTCAATAATGATGGAGAAGCGCTCCTCAGTTTGATGTGGTTTTCATTTTTATATTATTGTACATTAATGCATATTTATACCTATATGTTCAGACATTTTGTCAAACATCTATATTTATTTCAGTATTGCTTTAACACTCCTACTGTTAGCCATGATATACATCAGTTAACCCTTGTGTTATCTTCGGGTCATTGTGACCCTTCAGTCTTTTTGACCCCCCCACGTGTTGCGACAACTTTACCTCATAAAAAATAAAGAGAAGCATTTTCTTTTAACCGTCTGGCTGTCTCATACCCCCCACAGCGCGAAGATTAAAAGAAAAGGCTTTTTATTTGTTTTTGTATTGGGTAAAGTTGTCGCAGCACAACGCTGGGTCGTTTTGACCTGAAGGCAGCACAAGGGTTAACACAATTGAACAAATCAAGATGCCTTAAACTGTTACTGTTATTAAATATGCTGCTATTTATGTTTGTGTATTTAATCATGTATATGTCAGGGTATTGTATATATGTTTTCAAGGCTATCATTGTAAACTTTTATTATTATATTTAATCATATTATTTTATGATATGTTTTTATTATTCTAACAGATTTTTATATCACGCAAAGAATTGAGTCTGTTTACTATATAAAAATCGAAGCCTGTGTTCTGTTAGCTCTAAACATGTTTTCCTAGAGAGCAATTTTGAAGTATTGAAATATGCCAGGATATTTTCAGTGCCCTTCGGGTCTTGAAAATGATTTATCATCATATGTTACTTCATGTTGACTGAAATGTTTGTATACTACTTTAATATTGGGGTTATTATTCTATAAACCAACACAAATGTGTTTATGCTTACCTATGAGTTTGAGTTTCTGTGATAGCTTATTATACCCTTCTAGGAAGAGTCATTGGTAACTGATTCAACTTCAACTTGCAAAAACGTAAAGGCCACATTAAACGGAGGTGGGATATAATGAATGTTGCGGACTGAGGGAGATCAACAATGGTGCAAAGTTGACCTTCCAATCATGGAATCATAGGAAGATAAAGTGCTGAAAAGTGCTTAGAGGAATAAAGTGCTAAACGTCAGGTGGCTGAGCGGTTAGAAAATCATGCTAGTAATCAGAAGGTCGCTGGTTCGCTTCCCGGTCGTGCCCAAAAAAAGACGTTGTGTCCCTGGGCAAGGCACTCCACCCTACTTGCCTCTGGAAGAATGTCCCTGTACTTACTGTAAGTCGCTCTGGATAAGAGCGTCTACTAAATGTAAAAAAAAAATGTCAGGGCAGCAGCACTACAAGATCAAGATGTCAATAATATAAATAGGCCTACAACATGGATGTATAAATACAATTCAACAAACAAACAAAATCCTCATTTCAAAGGTCGGAAACATTGTGAAACATTGTCATCGTCACCATTAATAGCACACTCCCCTGGCCTGCGTTCAGAAATGGCCATGAATGAGTGCCTATTTCTGTTGCTCTTTACAGGTGGGCATGGGGATCCGAACTAGGAGTATTCAGGTGAGTGTTTAATATTCAGATAGATACATAAACATGATGTCAATGGGTGGATAACGGGTACCGTAATTTACCGTCATTGGAAACTCCGTCAAAATCTTAACCCTCCTGTTGTGTTCGTTTCTTGTTCACTACTTTTGTGTTCCCGGTCAAAAGTGACCTCCCCATTGTATCTGACTATAACTCCATAATAATACATATATTATTAACTAATGTTGTGTTACATCTTTTTAGCAGCTTAAGTTCTTGCAAACATTACAAGTTTTAAACTTCTGTTTGCCATTTATGGCCTGTAGGCCTCATTGACACAAGCCTATGCAACTCGTTTTTGAGTGAAAGAAGCCTAATATATGGATTATTTTGAATATGTTTGCTTGGATGTTGGTCCGGTGTATCTCCTTCCAGTTGTCTTTGTAAACACGTCTACCCTCCAAGTTAGTCATGTTTATGACTATGGTTTCAATGGACTCTGTCAGGAACAGTTTGAAGCAGGATTTTATGTCATTAACCCAGGAAATGGCATATCTGGTTGGCCCTGGGGTCATCCTGATGACATTTTCAGTAGACAGTCGACCTCTCCACTCAAGTGGTGATGAAGAACAAACCACAAACTCCCATTGGACAGGAATGTCACAACAACCTCAGCAGGGCTCTCTTCCTCATCACTAGATTGTTCAACATCGGTTGTCTCTTCGTCTGGATCATAGTCTGTGTGTGTATGTATGTGTGTGCATATGTGTACTCAAACACCATGCATGTTGGGTCTGGGAGGGTAAGAGTGTCCATCTGTTGTATGGGTGAGTACCTGAACAAAATTTTATTTAAATTTTTTTGTCTTACCCACTCATTTGAATGACTGGTCATTTTTGACCGGGAACACCACAGGTGTACAAAAGTTAAATAAAACACCCACATTTTTATGAAATTCTGTAAAAATGTTTTGGCTATTTAGATACCCTATGTGGACAAAGTCATGGAACCTTATGACAATCTGAATAAATTAACTACAATTTTTCAGGGAGAAAACTTGTAAATCGGTCACTTTTGCCCGGAACACAACAGGAGGGTTAATGCCATATCCTTATCTGGCGGGGCGTGGCCTTTCAATATAGCCTAGTCAAAGTGTTACGAACTTCAATCTAAAGCGTTAAACCGCTCCAGCCAGAGTCATTAGTCAAGTCATTAGCTTGCATTTTATTTTTATGATTTGAAAGAGCCAGACATACTGACTTAGTTATTGAATTGCTCTATGATTGGCCTACCTATGCCGTTCGGTTTCGTTACATTCTCTGCGCCACGCCCACGGTTAGACTATACTTCCCAGAAGACTTTCAAAGACAACATTTGTTTTCGTTTTCCTCTTCGAACATGTCGACTGTGAAAAATATTTCAGTGACTTATGATGCCATAAATGAAACTAACACCTTTTCTAGCGGAGATTCTATTTCGGGACGGATAACAGTAGAATTAGCAAAGGACTGCACGATCAAATCTCTGTCAATTAAAGCCAAAGGGAAGGCAGAAGTTTTGTGGACAGAGAGACATGGTCAAACTACTGTAGTGTACCATGCTAAGGACAAGTACTTTAGTATGAAACATTTTATCATTCAAGAGGAAAGGGAAGAAGGTATGTTCTGATAAGTAGCCTAATCCGAAGAAAAATATAGCCTCATAGGCCTACAGGTGAAAACAATTTTTTTTATTCTCAACACGCTGTTGCTTTCTCCCCAGGAAGTGACTATCAAACCTTAAGAACGGATGAAAGTGGAAAAGCATGTAAGAATACAAAAATAGTATGGTGTTTTGATTACAGCCCACACCACCGCACAACAACATACGATTGCATGTCTGAAAAAGAAAAAGTAACTCACTAAAACCAGTAAGTTCCTTTTATTGGGTGTGCTCAAGCCTTCGGCGAGAGCACAACCTTTGTTCTCTCACATATATATTATTGGGTGTGCTCAAGGCTTCGGCGAGAGCACAACCTTTGTTCTCTCACATATATATTATTATTATTGGGTGTGCTCAAGCCTTCGGCGAGAGCACAACCTTTGTTCTCTCACATATATATTATTATTATTATTATTATTTTTATTTCTTTTTGCCCCCCTAAAACTCAGTAAATACTTGGCCTACATAGACAACGTAGGTGTCAAAAGTTTCGTCTTGGTAGCGATTGAGTTGCTTCTATTGGAATTTACGTTCCGTTGCATGGTTTAAGCTTAAATTAAGTTTTTGTGGCGAAAAGTGAAGCTAACGGTGGCTAATTTGCTAGCCACAGTCACTGACGTTACTAACGTCACTGCGTCACTAACGTCACGAAAACACGCGTGACTACCTTTGCCAGAACATTCGTTTAGCATCTGTTAACTTGGGGGATAGCTAGGCTAACTATAACTTTACTGCAAGGCAGCTGCAGAAACGCCACAAGAAAAGAGGCCAGGGTGATAACTATTTACTCATTTTACTTTGTGATATGACACACAATTGTGATGTGTAATGTACAATATAAGCTGATATTATTAAGGAAGTACATCTACTTTCGGAAACAGTAGTCTACTATTTCACTGAAGTATTAGCATCATGACATTAGCCTGTGTTTCCCGGGCAACACATACTACAGTGGTCTATGATGTAGCGTTATCTGTTTTCAATCGTTAAAATAAACATTCCTCACATATACATTTTCGTTGTAGGATTTATTCTGACATTAGAAAACGATTTGTTGGTGAAATTACCATTACCTGTGGTTTCAAACCAGTGTAGCTCACTGCAACGCTGTAGCTTACGCGAGACACACTACAAAAACATCTAGCTACAGTACACAGCTGTTTAGGAAGTCAAACGGCGACAGAAAATGTTCGGCACTCCCCTTACTTAAATCAAAAGTCTATCTAACTACTAACCTGAACTTCATTGCCACAGCCTAAACGTTGTCAATCTGTTCATGAAAATAATTAATTTCAGCCTAAACCGTACAACGGAACGTTAAATCCAATTCAACCAACGCAATCGCTACCAAGACGAACACAGCAGTAGCCTAGTACTGTACCGTAGTAGTACAATTTACCGGGGCAGCTTCTCAACACAGGGCTATATCGCATTTTGCGTTGTTACTGACAATGATCGCTACCAGTGAGCTTTTTATGAATGAGCAATTTTCCACTAAATAAATGTCAAGCTTATTTACGTTTTGGGGGGCATATTTTCAGTTAGCAGATGGTACCGTTTGAATTGCGATTCCATCTTCTACTGCCGGGTAACGTCGTAGAATAATCTTCAAAGGGGTTGTTTATTCATGAATGAATGCAATATGAGTAGGCTAAATGCCTGAAAATATCATGAGAAGAGAAAAACTTAAAATTACGTTTAAATCATAGAGATTAGGTAAATTTTTACACCGGTCTGCAATAATGTCACGAAAACACGCGTGACTACCTTTGGCAGAACATTCGTTTCGCATCTGTTAACTTGGGGGATAGCTAGGCTAACTATAGCTTTACTGCAAGGCAGCTGCAGAAACGCCACAAACAAAGAGGCCAGGGTGATACATATTTACTCATTTTACTTTGTGATATGACACACAATTGTGATGTGTAATGTACAATATAAGCTGATATTATTAAGGAAGTACATCTACTTTCGGAAACAGTAGTCTACTATTTCACTGACATATTAGCATCATGACATTAGCCTGCGTTGCCCGGGCAACACATACTACAGTGGTCTATGATGTATCTGTTTTCAATCGTTAAAATAAACATTCCTCACATATACATTTTCGTTGTAGGATTTATTCTGACATTAGTAAACGATTTGTTGGTGAAATTACCATTACCTGTGGTTTCAAACCAGTGTAGCTCACTGCAACGCTGTAGCCTACTGTACCCGAGAAACTAGTGTGAGTAGCTAACAACAACTCCTCAGCTGTTTAAGTCAAACGGCAACAGAACATGTTCGGCACTCCCCTTACTCAAAAGTCTTTCAGTAGGGAAACTATCTGACTACTAACCTGAACTTCATTGCCACAGCCTAAACTTTGTCAATCTGTTCATGAAAATAATTAATTTCAGCCTAAACCGTACAACGGAACGTTTAATCGAATTCAACCAACGCAATCGCTATCAAGACGAACACAGCAGTAGTCTAGTACAGTACTGTACTGTAGTAGTAGAATTTACCGGGGCAGCTTCTCCACACAGGGCTATATCGCATTTTGAGTTGTTACTGACAATGATCGCTACCAGTGAGCTTTTTATGAATGAGCTATTTTCCACTAAATAAATGTCAAGCTTATTTACGTTTTTGGGGGCATATTTTCAGTTAGCAGATGGTACTGTTTGAATCGCGATTCTATCTTCTGCCGGTAAAGTCGTAGAATAATCTTCAAAGGGGGTTCTTTATTAATGAATGAATGCAATATGAGTAGGCTAAATGCCTGAAAATATCACGAGAAGGAACAACTTAAAAGGACGTTTAAGTCATAGAGATTAGGTCCATTTGTACACCGGTCTGCCAAATGTATTCGTTTTGATTCAGCCTGTCAGCTGCCTCTTGCAGGGGAAATGAGAAGACATCATATTTCATTCTACACTTCACTCGTATTTTGAGTTGTAAATGAGCAGCAAAAAAAAGATGCTTTTAAATCTATGTAATCTTTATAAATAATAAGTAGGCCCGATGCATTTTTATATAAAATATACAGACCCCTGTGCAACCGACGCAAGCAAGCACACCCTACAATTTCCCCAGAAATTGTATCCTCTCTAGTTATTATTATTTTTATTTTTATTTCTTTTTGCCCCCCTAAAACTCAGTAAATACTTGGCCTACATAGACAACGTAGGTGTCAAAAGTTTCGTCTTGGTAGCGATTGAGTTGCTTCTATTGGAATTTACGTTCCGTTGCATGGTTTAAGCTTAAATTAAGTTTTTGTGGCGAAAAGTGAAGCTAACGGTGGCTAATTTGCTAGCCACAGTCACTGACGTTACTAACGTCACTGCGTCACTAATGTCACGAAAACACGCGTGACTACCTTTGCCAGAACATTCGTTTAGCATCTGTTAACTTGGGGGATAGCTAGGCTAACTATAGCTTTACTGCAAGGCAGCTGCAGAAACGCCACAAGAAAAGAGGCCAGGGTGATAACTATTTACTCATTTTACTTTGTGATATGACACACAATTGTGATGTGTAATGTACAATATAAGATGATATTATTAAGGAAGTACATCTACTTTCGGAAACAGTAGTCTACTATTTCACTGAAGTATTAGCATCATGACATTAGCCTGTGTTTCCCGGGCAACACATACTACAGTGGTCTATGATGTAGCTATCTGTTTTCAATCGTTAAAATAAACATTCCTCACATATACATTTTCGTTGTAGGATTTATTCTGACATTAGAAAACAATTTGTTGGTGAAATTACCATTACCTGTGGTTTCAAACCAGTGTAGCTCACTGCAACGCTGTAGCTTACGCGACTGTACACAGCTGTTTAGGAAGTCAAACGGCGACAGAAAATGTTCGGCACTCCCCTTACTTAAATCAAAAGTCTATCTAACTACTAACCTGAACTTCATTGCCACAGCCTAAACGTTGTCAATCTGTTCATGAAAATAATTAATTTCAGCCTAAACCGTACAACGGAACGTTTAATCGAATTCAACCAACGCAATCGCTACCAAGACGAACACAGCAGTAGCCTAGTACTGTACCGTAGTAGTACAATTTACCGGGGCAGCTTCTCAACACAGGGCTATATCGCATTTTGCGTTGTTACTGACAATGATCGCTACCAGTGAGCTTTTTATGAATGAGCAATTTTCCACTAAATAAATGTCAAGCTTATTTACGTTTTGGGGGGCATATTTTCAGTTAGCAGATGGTACCGTTTGAATTGCGATTCCATCTTCTACTGCCGGGTAACGTCGTAGAATAATCTTCAAAGGGGTTGTTTATTCATGAATGAATGCAATATGAGTAGGCTAAATGCCTGAAAATATCATGAGAAGAGAAAAACTTAAAATTACGTTTAAATCATAGAGATTAGGTAAATTTTTACACCGGTCTGCAATAATGTCACGAAAACACGCGTGACTACCTTTGGCAGAACATTCGTTTCGCATCTGTTAACTTGGGGGATAGCTAGGCTAACTATAGCTTTACTGCAAGGCAGCTGCAGAAACGCCACAAACAAAGAGGCCAGGGTGATACATATTTACTCATTTTACTTTGTGATATGACACACAATTGTGATGTGTAATGTACAATATAAGCTGATATTATTAAGGAAGTACATCTACTTTCGGAAACAGTAGTCTACTATTTCACTGACATATTAGCATCATGACATTAGCCTGCGTTGCCCGGGCAACACATACTACAGTGGTCTATGATGTATCTGTTTTCAATCGTTAAAATAAACATTCCTCACATATACATTTTCGTTGTAGGATTTATTCTGACATTAGTAAACGATTTGTTGGTGAAATTACCATTACCTGTGGTTTCAAACCAGTGTAGCTCACTGCAACGCTGTAGCCTACTGTACCCGAGAAACTAGTGTGAGTAGCTAACAACAACTCCTCAGCTGTTTAAGTCAAACGGCAACAGAACATGTTCGGCACTCCCCTTACTCAAAAGTCTTTCAGTAGGGAAACTATCTGACTACTAACCTGAACTTCATTGCCACAGCCTAAACTTTGTCAATCTGTTCATGAAAATAATTAATTTCAGCCTAAACCGTACAACGGAACGTTTAATCGAATTCAACCAACGCAATCGCTATCAAGACGAACACAGCAGTAGTCTAGTACAGTACTGTACTGTAGTAGTAGAATTTACCGGGGCAGCTTCTCCACACAGGGCTATATCGCATTTTGAGTTGTTACTGACAATGATCGCTACCAGTGAGCTTTTTATGAATGAGCTATTTTCCACTAAATAAATGTCAAGCTTATTTACGTTTTTGGGGGCATATTTTCAGTTAGCAGATGGTACTGTTTGAATCGCGATTCTATCTTCAGCCGGTAAAGTCGTAGAATAATCTTCAAAGGGGGTTCTTTATTAATGAATGAATGCAATATGAGTAGGCTAAATGCCTGAAAATATCACGAGAAGGGACAACTTAAAAGGACGTTTAAGTCATAGAGATTAGGTCCATTTGTACACCGGTCTGCCAAATGTATTCGTTTTGATTCAGCCTGTCAGCTGCCTCTTGCAGGGGAAATGAGAAGACATCATATTTCATTCTACACTTCACTCGTATTTTGAGTTGTAAATGAGCAGCAAAAAAAAGATGCTTTTAAATCTATGTAATCTTTATAAATAATAAGTAGGCCCGATGCATTTTTATATAAAATATACAGACCCCTGTGCAACCGACGCAAGCAAGCACACCCTACAATTTCCCCAGAAATTGTATCCTCTCTAGTTATTATTATTTCTTTTTGCCCCCCTAAAACTCAGTCAATATTTGGCCTACATAGACAACGTAGGTGTCAAAAGTTTCGTCTTGGTAGCGATTGAGTTGCTTCTATTGGAATTTACGTTCCGGTGCATGGTTTAAGCTTAAGTTAAGTTTTTGTGGCGAAAAGTGAAGCTAACGGTGGCTAATTTGCTAGCCACAGTCACTGACGTTACTAACGTCACTGCGTCACTAACGTCACGAAAACACGTGACTACCTTTGCCAGAACATTCGTTTAGCATCTGTTAACTTGGGGGATAGCTAGCCTTTTGCTGCCTAAGCCAACATTCCAAACATTCCATATGCTGTTGAAATATGATATTCATATTAATATGCAAATTTTATGAATTTTCATATTAAATCATACACCTTAACTGTTGACACCATATTGAAGAACAGAACTAGGGGATTTTTATGATGTGAATAAATATATGATTACTTAAGGCAAATCATATTTTATCAAGGTGATTTCAGGCAGCCATTTTTTACAAAAACTTCTCCATCCACCATACCTCATCAGACAACTTCATTTTTAACCACTTTAATTACAAGATGGAGGAAAACTTTGAGCAGGTGGAATATCCACACATCTGTGGGCAATGTGGAACAGAAGACAGATTAGAAATATCATATTTTGATTAAAAGTTATGACCATTCTAGTGACTACATGAAACACGTGGAAACATGGGGGAAACCTACATTTCTCTGCCCCAAAAGTAGCTAGCGCTATGGCTGGATACTCCTCTCGATAACTAAAAAACGTTGGAGTTTCTTCCACAATCGACCGAATTGGCCAAACAAGGCATGTACATTTAGCTTACAGTGTATATAATCTAGCTAGTTAATGTTGTTTTTCTAAGTTTTTTAGAAATCTGCTCAAATCGAGGCTAAACAGTGCTACTAACGTCATTACTGCCTGTCCTGCCGGACACGGCAGAACGCGAGTTTTTTTCTGGAAAAAACTCGCATCACTCCCACAAACAAATTCTTCGTATGTAAAAAGTTTAGACTTTTAATTGACAATATTGACAACACATATTAATAAACTTGTCTTTACTCAGAATATCGTCTCAGATTTCAATTCGAAGCTGTAAATCTAACACTGTAGGCAATCTCCCATGGTCTCCGCTCTGGCTCCGCCTCGAAAAACAATGGCTGCCGTTGCAGACGATACATTTATTTCCCCCTCCCAGTAACCCCTTAACCAATGATATGTACTTTGAGCTTAACTTGTCATGAGTATCTGGCAGTTTTCAGAAATAAAATCGGTGATTGGACGGCAAAGATATTAAGGCGGGTCTTATGGGTCTTTTTTGACCCATATTTGAATGGGCCGGCTAGATAGGGCTAGGCTAACTATAGCTTTACTGCAAGGCAGCTGCAGAAACGCCACAAGAAAAGAGGCCAGGGTGATAACTATTTACTCATTTTACTTTGTGATATGACACACAATTGTGATGTGTAATGTACAATATAAGATGATATTATTAAGGAAGTACATCTACTTTCGGAAACAGTAGTCTACTATTTCACTGAAGTATTAGCATCATGACATTAGCCTGTGTTGCCCGGGCAACACATACTACAGTGGTCTATGATGTAGCGTTATCTGTTTTCAATCGTTAAAATAAACATTCCTCACATATACATTTTCGTTGTAGGATTTATTCTGACATTAGAAAACGATTTGTTGGTGAAATTACCATTACCTGTGGTTTCAAACCAGTGTAGCTCACTGCAACGCTGTATCTTACGCGAGACACACTACTGTACAAAAACATCTACACTAAACAGCTGTTTAGGAAGTCAAACGGCGACAGAACATGTTCGTACTCCCCTTACTTAAATCAAAAGTCTATCTAACTACTATCCTGAACTTCATTGCCACAGCCTAAACGTTGTCAATCTGTTCATGAAAAGAATTAATTTCAGCTTAAACCGAACGTTAAATCCAATTCAACCAACGCAATCGCTACCAAGACGAACACAGCAGTAGTCTAGTACTGTACCGTAGTAGAACAATTTACCGGGGCAGCTTCTCCACACAGGGCTATATCGCATTTTGCGTTGTTACTGACAATGATCGCTACCACTGAGCTTTTTATGAATGAGCGATTTTCCACTAAATAAATGTCAAGCTTATTTACGTTTTGGGGGGCATATTTTCAGTTAGCAGATGGTACTGTTTGAATCGCGATTCCATCTTCTACTGCCGGGTAACGTCGTAGAATAATCTTCAAAGGGGGTTCTTTATTAATGAATGAATGCAATGAGTAGGCTAAATGCCTGAAAATATCATGAGACGGGAAAAACTTAAAATGACGTTTAAATCATAGAGATTAGGTCCATTTTTACACCAGTCTGCCCAATTTATTCGTTTTGTTTCAACGATGAGGCTGCCTCTTGCAGGGGAAATGAGAAGACATCTATTTCATTCTACACTTCACTCGTATTTTCAGTTGTAAATGAGCAGCAAAAAAAAAATGCTTTTAAATCTATGTCATCTTTATAAATAATAAGTATGCATTTTTATATAAAATATACAGAAATATCAGTTGTAAAAATGTCATTCAAAAACGGACCCCTGTGCAACCGACGCAAGCAAGCACACCCTACAATTTCCCCAGGAATTGTACCCTCTCTAGTTGGGTGTGCTCAAGCCTTCGGCGAGAGCACAACCTTTGTTCTCTCACATATATATTATTATTATTATTTTTTTTATTTCTTTTTGCCCCCCTAAAACTCAGTAAATACTTGGCCTACATAGACAACGTAGGTGTCAAAAGTTTCGTCTTGGTAGCAATTGAGTTGCTTCTATTGGAATTTACGTTCCGTTGCATGGTTTAAGCGTAAGTTAAGTTTTTGTGGCGAAAAGTGAAGCTAACGGTGGCTAATTTGCTAGCCACAGTCACTGACGTTACTAACGTCACTGCGTCACTAACGTCACGAAAACACGCGTGACTACCTTTGCCAGAACATTCGTTTCACATCTGTTAACTTGGGGGATAGCTAGGCTAACTATAGCTTTACTGCAAGGCAGCTGCAGAAACGCCACAAGAAAAGAGGCCAGGGTGATAACTATTTACTCATTTTACTTTGTGATATGACACACAATTGTGATGTGTAATGTACAATATAAGCTGATATTATTAAGGAAGTACTGTACATCTACTTTCGGAAACAGTAGTCTACTATTTCACTGAAGTATTAGCATCATGACATTAGCCTGTGTTTCCCGGGCAACACATACTACAGTGGTCTATGATGTAGCGTTATCTGTTTTCAATCGTTAAAATAAACATTCCTCACATATACATTTTCGTTGTAGGATTTATTCTGACATTAGAAAACGATTTGTTGGTGAAATTACCATTACCTGTGGTTTCAAACCAGTGTAGCTCACTGCAACGCTGTAGCTTACGCGAGACACACTACAAAAACATCTAGCTACAGTACACAGCTGTTTAGGAAGTCAAACGGCGACAGAAAATGTTCGGCACTCCCCTTACTTAAATCAAAAGTCTATCTAACTACTAACCTGAACTTCATTGCCACAGCCTAAACGTTGTCAATCTGTTCATGAAAATAATTAATTTCAGCCTAAACCGTACAACGGAACGTTAAATCCAATTCAACCAACGCAATCGCTACCAAGACGAACACAGCAGTAGTCTAGTACTGTACTGTACCGTAGTAGTACAATTTACCGGGGCAGCTTCTCAACACAGGGCTATATCGCATTTTGCGTTGTTACTGACAATGATCGCTACCAGTGAGCTTTTTATGAATGAGCAATTTTCCACTAAATAAATGTCAAGCTTATTTACGTTTTGGGGGGCATATTTTCAGTTAGCAGATGGTACCGTTTGAATTGCGATTCCATCTTCTACTGCCGGGTAACGTCGTAGAATAATCTTCAAAGGGGTTGTTTATTCATGAATGAATGCAATATGAGTAGGCTAAATGCCTGAAAATATCATGAGAAGAGAAAAACTTAAAATGACGTTTAAATCATAGAGATTAGGTCAATTTTTACACCGGTCTGCAATAATGTCACGAAAACACGCGTGACTACCTTTGCCAGAACATTCGTTTCGCATCTGTTAACTTGGGGGATAGCTAGGCTAACTATAGCTTTACTGCAAGGCAGCTGCAGAAACGCCACAAGCAAAGAGGCCAGGGTGATAAATATTTACTCATTTTACTTTGTGATATGACACACAATTGTGATGTGTAATGTACAATATAAGCTGATATTATTAAGGAAGTACATCTACTTTCGGAAACAGTAGTCTACTATTTCACTGACATATTAGCATCATGACATTAGCCTGTGTTGCCCGGGCAACACATACTACAGTGGTCTATGATGTATCTGTTTTCAATCGTTAAAATAAACATTCCTCACATATACATTTTCGTTGTAGGATTTATTCTGACATTAGTAAACGATTTGTTGGTGAAATTACCATTACCTGTGGTTTCAAACCAGTGTAGCTCACTGCAA
The DNA here is from genome assembly GCF_038355195.1 of Osmerus mordax. Lineage (NCBI taxonomy): Eukaryota > Metazoa > Chordata > Actinopteri > Osmeriformes > Osmeridae > Osmerus > Osmerus mordax. The sequence goes on along the minus strand of NC_090077.1, from coordinate 5,107,553 downwards.
CGCTGTAGCCTACTGTACCCAAGACACTAGTGTGAGTAGCTAACAACAACTCCTCAGCTGTTTAAGTCAAACGGCAACAGAACATGTTCGGCACTCCCCTTACTCAAAAGTCTTTCAGTAGGGAAACTATCTGACTACTAACCTGAACTTCATTGCCACAGCCTAAACTTTGTCAATCTGTTCATGAAAATAATTAATTTCAGCCTAAACCTAACAACGGAACGTTTAATCGAATTCAACCAACGCAATCGCTATCAAGACGAACACAGCAGTAGTCTAGTACTGTACTGTAGTAGTAGAATTTACCGGGGCAGCTTCTCCACACAGGGCTATATCGCATTTTGAGTTGTTACTGACAATGATCGCTACCAGTGAGCTTTTTATGAATGAGCTATTTTCCACTAAATAAATGTCAAGCTTATTTACGTTTTTGGGGGCATATTTTCAGTTAGCAGATGGTACTGTTTGAATCGCGATTCTATCTTCTGCCGGTAAAGTCGTAGAATAATCTTAAAAGGGGGTTCTTTATTAATGAATGAATGCAATATGAGTAGTCTAAATGCCTGAAAATATCACGAGAAGGGACAACTTAAAAGGACGTTTAAGTCATAGAGATTAGGTCCATTTGTACACCGGTCTGCCAAATGTATTCGTTTTGATTCAGCCTGTCAGCTGCCTCTTGCAGGGGAAATGAGAAGACATCATATTTCATTCTACACTTCACTCATATTTTGAGTTGTAAATGAGCAGCAAAAAAAAGATGCTTTTAAATCTATGTAATCTTTATAAATAATAAGTAGGCCCGATGCATTTTTATATAAAATATACAGACCCCTGTGCAACCGAAGCAAGCAAGCACACCCTACAATTTCCCCAGAAATTGTACTCTCTCTAGTTTCGTTTGTTTTTTGTCATTGTGTGAGCTCGTCTTACTGGCCGAAAAATCGAATCTGGCATGAACAAGAAAATACTTGTTCAGAGATTTTCAGAGAAGTTATTATATTTAGAAAATTGAGTCAAAATGATTGGAGATTTTTTTTATTTATTGTATTTTTCAGATTGCAATGTGCTAGCTCCAGGGTGCCATGTGTATCCATTCACATTCCAGATCCCTCCACAGTAAGATTGCAAATATACCAAGATGGAGTTAAAACAATTACCGGTATTGGCCGGGTTTCCCAGATTCGTTAAGAAGCTCTTAACGCTAAGAGCTTCTTTGGAACGTTCTAAGAGCTTCTTAACAAATCTGGGAAACCCGGCCATTGTCTATGTATATTGTTTCTATCTGCTGTTACCAACTCGTCAAAGCATAAATTGCCATGGATAGTAGGTGTAAATCTAGGCTTGGAAGACACCATTTGTTCATCTTTTTTCTTTCCTACCAGAGAGATGCCATGCTCCTTCAACAGCAGCACAGGTAAAATTATTTACATACTGGAAGCCAGGTTGAGCAGATCAATGAGGATTGACAGCAAAGCTGTAACAGAGTTCACCTTTTTCTCAAAGACTAACATCAACAGCATCCCTGAAATAATGGTATGTTTTTATTCAAACTACTCACAAACACACACACACACAGTTTGTATTACTAATATTACTGTTCTGTTGTGATTCATCCCAGAGTCCTCAGCATGGCTCAAAGGATAAGACGATGAAGTTCTTTACCTCAGGCACAGTGGCCATGGACATCAACATTGAGAGGATGGGTTACTACCAAGGTGAAGAGTGACACATCAACTATATACGCTTATATTTTTACATTTGATTCATGTAGCAGATTTTTTTATCCAATGCAATAAGAAAGGCCCAGTGTTGAAACGTTTGATAGTAAATTGTTGGGCTTAATCTAGTCAACATTCCAAATCTACAACTGATTGTCTCTTAATTGGGATTTTCCATACACAAATATTCTACTGAACACTGAGTGGCTGAACCAAACATTTACATGTAAACAAGAATAAGAATAAGAGCGTCTGCTAAATGACTAAATGTAAACATGCAGCTCTAGAGAGCACAAATGCCTCCATTATTAGTTCAATAACATCATTTACACATTTACAATTGAAGTACAATTACAGTGTTATATTTATTTCAAAGATCTATTGGAAGATATTTGCTGTACTTCTCTCTGCAGGAGAAGGCCTACAAGTGATGGCCGCCATTCAGAACAACTCCAGTCGTGAGATTAAGCCAAAATATTTACTGTACCAGAAGCACAGCTTCTTTGCAAGGGGAAAGAGGAGGCTCCACACCAAAGACATCCTGAAAGAAGAAGGAGAGCCAATCTCTCCTTCCACTAATCAGAAAGTCACCAAGGTCCTCAACATCCCTCCTGACATTGGTGTTTCCATCCTCAACTGCAGCATCCTCAAAGTGGAGCACAGACTCAGGGTGAGTATTTGACCAACAAGTCTGTGATATGAGGCCCTCTGGGGGTTCTGCCCCACACAACACAAACGTATTTCAAAGAAACCATAGTACTAATACTCTTGTCCACCAAACGTTGCTGTTGATCACTTTGAAACGCTTGGTAAAATATAACCGTTTCTCCTTGAGATCTTTCCAGCAAGACTTTACATGCAGGTTATATTAACAACACCTGCCCCCTAGATTGTTTTGTGAATATAACAGTTTAATTGATTAAAGCCACTTCTCAGTAGTTACATTTACATTTAGTCATTTAGCAGACGCTCTTATCCAGAGCGACTTACAGTAAGTACAGGGACATTCCCCCCGAGGCAAGTAGGGTGAAGTGCCTTGCCCAAGGACACAATGTAATTTTGCACAGCCGGGAATCTAACTGGCAACCTTCTGATTACTAGCCCGACTCCCTCACCGCTCAGCCACCTGTAGTTCCACTCATCAAGTAGTTCCCACCTGTGACATCAAATTGCTAGGTTTTGGTTGGCCTAGCTCAGAGACCTAGAATGGGCAATTGCAGGCACATACAACTAAAGGAGGGGTGCTGGTTTCACCAAACAATTATGCAGGGAGGAGGAGGGGGGGGGGTCATATAGAAAAGAAACACAGGATATGCTCATAGCAAGACATAATAAAATAAATATATTAATGAAAAGTAATGTAATATAGTTCAGTCAAGACAATCACGTATTAGATTTGAGCATTTATTGTTACATGACTTGGACATGTAGGTTTTGACTTTGGCGGAGTGGATGATCTAAGGGCAGCACTCCCTGCCTCCTCGATGCAACACATACATACATGACATATGAGGCAGGGAGCAACAGAGACATAATCCCCCTGGTGGATAGAACATACAGACGGCATGGGGGAGAAGCGGATGGTGGAGGGTGGCAGCAGCACTGATCATACAACAAATGGGCTGAGTGTGTGCGTGTGTGTGCGTATCCGTGCGGCCTTTTAATGCCGTCTTATCGGAACGTGGCCCAATGGGCTTGTGCTGGCTAACAGGTGTGGTAATGAGCGGATGACGCGGGGTGCCCGATTGCCCTGCCTGAACTAGCTGCGCTTAGTTAAAACTATTGTAAACATGTGGCAGTGAGGGCAGGGGCTGATTTTGCCTTGAGGCAGATTTTTATCATGTATAAAAATGGGATACAGGATAATAATGAATTTAATTTACAACATGCTTTTCTTGACCCAAAATCCCATGTGACCTAAGTGAACGTAAGTCATCTGTGTCTGCTCTAGGTCTACTTGGATGTACCCTACGCTACAGACCCAAAGATCAAGTTCCCTGTGGTCATCCTCCCTGCAGCCCAGGCTCCTGGTCAGGGGGAGCTGCCTCCACCTTACCCAGGATTTGGTGTAGATTCCTTTGGGAACCCAAACCAGCCTTCATTGAACAGCTCACCTTCTGCTCCACAGTACCCAGGAACCTCACAGTACCCAGGGGGGCAGCAGTACCCAGGAGGGCAGCAGTACCCAGGAGCACCAGGGTTCCCAGGAGCACCAGGGTTCCCAACAGCCCCACAGTTCCCAACAGCCCCACAGTTCCCAGCAGCCCCACAGTTCCCAGCAGCCCCACAGTTCCCAGCAGCCCCACAGTTCCCAGCAGCCCCACAGTTCCCAGCAGCCCCACAGTTCCCAGCAGTTTCAGCCTCAGGCACCTCTGCCCCCCCACCAAGCTATGGATCCGTTTACCCATCCTTGTTTGATTAAGAACAGAAATCATAATGAAATATGTACTTTTTCACCCTTCATAAACACTGCTCACACAATATTGCGGCAAAAAAGCCCCCTCATTATGCCGGCTTTGCTTGTTAACACTAAACTTGTTTGTGCCTTTTATACAGGAATGCGAGGCGGCACAAAGAAAAATTTTCGTCTTCATGACGCATTTTTTGACTGATGCGACTTATACTCCGGAGCAATTTATAGTCCAAAAAATACGCTATTCGCTTTTATACATCAGTGAATCTCATTGTTTATATCTCATTGTTTTTATTTCATCTCATAAACACTAGTTTGTGTATGTTGTAACTCTTGGTTTGTGTTCAAATTTGGGTTAGGGTTAGTTTTGGGTTATTTTCATAATATTCTTATTCAATATGTATAACATGCTGTAAGTGCTATGTTAAGGAACGTCTCATAACTGATGTTTGTGATAGAATTCAAAATACCGTAGACTATATGAAAGTGTATGCATGTACAAAATAAATATAAATTTGTGTTATCATACAAAAATGTAACTGAAAATCGAATTTATTCGGGGCAAGCTTAAGGTTGTTGTTAGCTTGACCACTGAAGAGCAGTTCCAGATACTCAAGTGCCTTGTGGTCATTTTAATAAAGTTTCAATCTCTGAATATTAACATAAGTCTTGCGAATTTAGCAGGACTGTTACACCAGAACGTGGTCCATCCGGGCATGCTCAAACAACAGTACTAGGCCCCTCATAGATTTCTGAGTTAGGGCCCTCATGAAGTCCTGAGTTAGGGCCCTTTGTGCTGAACAGACAGTTTCTCCCTAATCATGCTTGTGCATCTGCTTGTCAGTACTTTTTATTTTATTTACGTTCTCGTGTTGAGTCACTGAAAATCTAAATTTTCTGATTTCAACAGATGCTTTCCGAACATGAACGAGGTGCGACGCCCACTCACTGTTTGACTTCCTAAATTGCACAGCAATCTTCCATCTGGTCTGAAGTTTGTTTTAGCTTTCGGAACCGCTCTAGCCGACATTAAGTCGCACAATTCACTTGATCATTATGATATGATAGGGCCAGACAAACAAACTTAGTTAATATTTGACATTACAATTGGACTTCCTGTAGTACGGAGGGTTCATGAGTTGGTTTTCTGCGGCACGCCCATGTGGGTTTAGACTTGGAGACCAAGCATTAACTGTCAAAGAAAACCTCTTCAATTTTATATAGATATTGTTTGCTTCGAACATGTTGTCGACTGTAAAAAACATTTCTGTGTTATGTGATCCCATAAATGAAAGCAAAACCTTTTCAAGCGGAGATTATATTTCGGGACGGATTTCAGTAGAATTAGCAAAGGACTGCACGATCAATTCTCTGTCAATCAAAGCCAAAGGGAAGGCGCAAGTTCGGTGGACAGAGAAGCATGGCAAAAATACTACGACATACCATGCTAAAGAAAAGTACTTTAGTATGAAACAATTCATAATTCAAGAGCAAAAGGGACAAGGTAGGTAGCCGACGTTGTAAGAAGTCACCTTCTGTACAGATTGTCCGGATTTATGTTTTGCATCTATGTTTTATTAATATTTAAATTCTGTAAACTGTAAATTGTTCTCTCCCCAGGAAGTGACTATCAAACCCTAGTAACGGGACAAAGTGGACAAGCATGTAAATTAATTTAACATGGTGTTTATATTGCTTGCAGTACACTGTTCCACCCCAACACTACTAGGCGTAAAAGGTCAAGCTTGCCTTCAAATAGGCAAATTTGAAATGCTAAAACAACATAGCCTCGTTGAATATCTTGTACTTTTCAGATTGTAATGTGGTAGCTCCAGGGTGCCATGTGTATCCGTTCACCTTCCAGATCCCTCAACAGTAAGATTATGCAGACACACCAAGATGGAGTTAAAATAATTATTGTCTGTAACTATGTGCAGTGTTTCTATATCTGCTGTTACCGATTCAAAGCATCATTTGCCATGGATAGGGAGTGTAATCTAGGCTTGGGGACCTTTATACCTATTTATTCATATTTTTTCTTTCGTACCAGAGAGATGCCAAGCTCATTCAAGGGCAGCGTAGGTAAAGTTGTCTACATACTGGAAGCCAGGTTGAGCAGATCAATGAGGATTGACAGCACAGCTGTAATAGAGTTCAACTTTGTCTCTAAGACTAACATCAACAGCATCCCTGGGATACTGGTATGTTCTTCTCAAAACCACACGTACGCAAACACACGCACGCACACAGTTTGTAGTACTAATATTACTGTTCTGTTGTGATTCATCCCAGAGTCCTCAGCATGGCTCAAAGGATAAGAAGATGACGTTCTTCACCTCAGGCACAGTGGCCATGGACATCAACCTTGAGAGGATGGGTTACTACCAAGGTGAGGAGCAGAACTCACGAAACACAAACTAATACTCCCCGCCTTTTACCATCCGTTACACATTCAGTTGAATGTAGTTGTGTACAACACTTGCATTGTGGTGGGGAAGTCGTTTAAAAAACACTATTCGAGATTGAGATTATCATTTGAGTCTAAAGTTTGTGCACGAGAACATTCACTGCTATGATAAGAAAGGCCCAGTGTCGAAACGGTGGAACGTAAATTGTTAGGTTTAATCTGGTCAACATTCCAAACCTATAACTGGTGAATGATTGTCTTTTGACCTCTGGGATTTCACATACACAAATATTCTATTGAACACTGCTGAAGCAAACATTTGCTGGTGAACTTTTGTGCATGCAGCACCAGAGAGAACACCGCTTACAATATTATCAGGTGTCAGGTGGCTGAGCGGTTAGGGAATCGGGCTAGTAATCAGAAGGTCGCTCGTTCGATTCCCGGCTGTGTCAAAAATGACGTTGCGTCCTTGGGCAAGGCACTTCACCCTACTTGCCTCAGGGGGAATGTCCCTGTACTTACTGTAAATCTTTCTGGATAAGAGCGCTAAATGACTAAATGTAATAGTATTATCAGTTCAGTTACATAATTGACATGTTTACAAATACAATTGCAGAATTACATGCATCCACCCAAAATACTGGAAGATATTTGCTGTACTCTCTCTGCAGGAGAAGGCCTAAAAGTGATGGCCGCCATTCAGAACAACTCCAGTCGTGAGATTAAGCCAAAATATTTACTGTACCAGAAGCACAGCTTCTTTGCAAGGGGAAAGAGGAGGCTCCACACCAAAGACATCCTGAAAGAAGAAGGAGAGCCAATCTCTCCTTCCACTAATCAGAACGTCACCAAGGTCCTCCACATCCCTCGTTACATTGGTGTTTCCATCCTCAACTGCAGCATCCTCAAAGTGGAGTACAGGCTCAGGGTGAGTATTCAACCAAACAAGTCTATAAATGACATCACTTTGAAATCTTTACTTTTGGGCGTGGACTGTGGCGCCCCCTAAGGTCAAATGTGGGCCATTCTTGGTGTGGGGATTAGTAATGGCATGTTGTATCAATGTGCCAAATTAAAAAACGTTTTACCCATGAGTTATTGGGACAAAAAGGTTACTAGAATAATAATGAAGAATACTAACAAATACAATAGGGTTCTTCCTACCGGAGGAATCCTAATGAATAAACAGTGTCCAGAAGCCTGGCATTTTGTCCAGCTATAGTATCAATAGATTACATTTAGTAATTTAGCAGACGCTCTTATCCAGAGCAACTTACAGTAAGTACAAATAGATAGAATATCAGTTACATGGTAGTCAATGTAACATTCATGTCAAATGTAACCTTAACATAAACCTTTTCTGTTTGTCATTGTTTACATTGAGAGGGAATGGAAGTGAAGTCAATTGATTGTAAAACCTATTACACAGCATTAAGAGTCTGTGTCATCCTGGAAACTAGAGCAAAGGCTTTTTACATTTCTGTGCTATTGAGTTTTTCATTTAATAAAAAAAAAAATACTGTATCTGTTTTATTTATTTTTATGCAACAATATTTATTTTTATGCAACAATATTTTGGTCAGTTTTCAAGATTACATTTACATTTAGTCATTTAGCAGACGCTCTTATCCAGAGCGACTTACAGTAAGTACAGGGACATTCCCCCGAGGCAAGTAGGGTGAAGTGCCTTGCCCAAGGACACAACGTCAGTTGGCATGACCGGGAATCGAACTGGCAACCTTCGGACTCACTCACCGCTCAGCCAACTGACTCCCCAATGTTCTCCCCAGATTACACAGGAGTAACATGTTAATAATTGTATGATCTATGTACGTGACCTGTGTCTGCTCTAGGTCTACTTGGATGTACCCTACGCTTCAGACCCAGAGATCAAGTTTCCCGTGGTCATCCTCCCTGCAGCCCAGGCTCCTCCTGGTCAGGGGGAGCTGCCTCCACCTTACCCAGGATTTGGTGTGGATTCCTTTGGGAACCCAAACCAGCCTTCATGGAACAGCTCACCTTCTGCTCCACAGTACCCAGGAGCCTCACAGTACCCAGGAGCCTCACAGTACCGAGGAGCCTCACAGTACCCAGGAGCCTCACAGTTCTCAGGGGGGCAGCAGTACCCAGGAGGGCAGCAGTACCCAGGAGGGCAGCAGTACCCAGGAGGGCAGCAGTACCCAGGAGCACCAGGGTTCTCATCAGCCCCACAGTTCCCAGCAGCCCCACAGTTCCCAGCAGCTTCAGCCTCAGGCACCTCTGCCCCCCCACCAAGCTATGGATCCGTTTACCCATCCTTGTTTGATTATGAACAGAAATCATAATGAAATAAGTAAGTAAACTAGAGAGGGTACAATTTCTGGGGAAATTGTAGGGTGTGCTTGCTTGCGTCGGTTGCACAGGGGTCTGTATATTTTATATAAAAATGCATAGGGCCTACTTATTATTTATAAAGATCACATAGATTTAAAAGCATCTTTTTTTTGCTCCTCATTTACAACTCAAAATACGAGTGAAGTGTAGAATGAAATATGATGTCTTCTCATTTCCCCTGCAAGAGGCAGCCTCATCGTTGAATCAAAACGAATACATTTGGCAGACCGGTGTAAAAATTGACCTAATCTCTATGACTTAAACATCCTTTTATGTTTTTCCTTTCTCGTGATATTTTCAGGCATTTAGCCTACTCATTGCATTCATTCATTAATAAAGAACCCCCTTTGAAGATTATTCTACGACGTTACCGGCAGTAGAAGATGGAATCGCGATTCAAACAGTACCATCTGCTAACTGAAAATATGGCCCCCAAAACGTAAATAAGCTTGAAATATATTTAGTGGAAAATCGCTCATTCATAAAAGCTCACTGGTAGCGATCATTGTCAGTAACAACGCAAAATGCGATATAGCCCTGTGTGGAGAAGCCCCGGTAAATTGTACTACTACGGTACAGTACTAGACTACTGCTGTGTTCGTCTTGGTAGCGATTGCGTTGGTTGAATTTGAATTAACGTTCCGTTGTACGGTTTAGGCTGAAATTAATTATTTTCATGAACAGATTGACAAAGTTTAGGCTGTGGCAATGAAGTTCAGGTTAGTAGTTAGACTTTTGATTTAAGTAAGGGGAGTGCCGAACATGTTCTGTCGCCGTTTTACTTCCTAAACAGCTGTGTAGATGTTTTTGTAGTGTCTCGCGTAGGCTACAACGTTGCAGTGAGCTACACTAGTTTGAAACCACAGGTAATGATAATTTCACCCACAAATCGTTTACTTGTAATCTAATGTCATAATAAATCCTACAACGAAAATGTATTTGTGAGGAATGTTTAATTTAACGATTGAAAACAGATGCATCATAGACCACTGTAGTATGTGTTGCCCGGGCAACAGAGGCTAATGTTGTGATGCTAATACTTCAGTGAAATAGTAGACTACTGTTTCCGAAAGTAGATGTACTTCCTTAATAATATCAACTTATATTGTACATTACACATCACAATTGTGTGTCATATCACAAAGTAAAATGAGTAAATAGTTATCACCCTGGCCTCTTTTCTTGTGGCGTTTCTGCAGCTGCCTTGCAGTAAAGCTATAGTTAGCCTAGCTATCCCCGAAGTTAACAGATGCGAAACGAATGTTCTGCCAAAGGTAGTCACGCGTGTTTTCGTGACGTTAGTGACGCAGTGACGTTAGTAACGTCAGTGACTGTGGCTAGCAAATTAGCCACCGTTAGCTTCACTTTTCGCCACAAAAACTTAACTTAAGCCTAAACCATGCAACGGAACGTAAATTACAATAGAAGCAACTCAGTCGCTACCAAGACGAAACTTTAGATACCTACGTTGTCTATGTAGGCCAAATATTGACTGAGTTTTAGGGGGGCAAAAAGAAATAAAAAAAAAAATAATAATATATATGTGAGAGAACAAAGGTTGTGCCCTTGCCGAAGGCAAAGCACACCCATTAAGTTTTGAAACTCCAATTAATCCTAAATGTTCTCAGGCAATGAACTACACACCAAACCTAGTTTGTGTATGTTGTCCCAGTAACTCTTGGTTTGTGAAAACAAATATATTTTTATTGTAGAATATTCAAATTTGGTGGGAGTTAATTTAATTAAATATGTATCATATGTGTTGTAGCCTACTGAACTGATGTTTGTGTTGAAATGCTAGATACCGGCGTGGACGATATGCATGTTTGCACAAAATACATAATTTATCTGTTCATAGTAGATTATGTTCAGCCTTGTTGATAAGCCTGAAGTTGTCATCAAGCATAACTGAATACAGCTTTACAATTTGTATGGATTCATAACAAGTGATATGATATATGAATTGGTTGTTGAATGATTGTTATTTGGGATTAGGGTTCGGTAAAACTTAAAAACAACGGTCTTATTTACTAACTATGAATGAGCTGTATGTTTACAACTCAAAACATAAGGACGTGATAAGATAAGCTTCGATCATGGAAAAAGAGATTGCTAGTGACAATATCTGTTTCCTTACCTGGTGACCTCTGTAACTAAAATCACATGGGTGGAACTTGGGTTGGGGGACACATAGGTTGAAAGTGTAAAGACAATATAAAGGCAAAGTGTGTTGCCGCCCAGTGAAAGGGGTTTAAAGACTCAGTTTTACGCTATACAATTGTGATACCTTTGTTTGCATTAAACATTTTCAGTATGACAATTACAAGTTTTTCTGTGGAGTACAACTCGAAAAATGAATTAAATATGTTTTCTAGGGGAGATGCAATCACCGGCCGCGTTGTATTCATGATTTCTCATGAAACTAAAGTTCGTACTCAAGGGGAAGGCAAATATCATGTGGACTGACCATTATGGGCCAAACATTTGTGTAATGACAAAAAAAACATCCAGCCAACCAAAATAATAATATGTTTAGTCATTTATGGGTTTCTAATGTACTGTAGGTAGGTAGTCATGGTACAGCCCAAATGGGATGTAAAGTAGTGTTGCTTGGGTTGCCCTTGTGAAATGGACACCAGTACCCCTGATCACATGATGCATGACACAGATACACACTTCCTGGAGTCACCACCTCCGGTAGTGAGTTAGCATGGATGTTAGTAGAACACAAAGGAGCCTTGACATGACCTACATTCACTGACTCAGTGTCTGGACCTGTATGAGAATCATTATTTATTCTAGAAGCAGCTCTTCTGATCATCTCACCATGACAATCAAACAGTTCCAGTTGGACTACGACACAATGAACAGCCAAGGCACTTTCTCTGCTGGCGACACACTCTCTGGACGGGTCACCGTGAAAGTTTCGAAAGTAACCAAAGTGCAGTGTTTTTGGATCAAGATCAAGGGCAAGGCTGAGGTCACGTGGACGGAACAAGATGGCCAAGGTCCTGTTCTCCACTGCAACAAGAAGAGATATTTTTGTTTTGAGCAAATCATTTTGCAGGAGAGGGGTGGAGACGGTAGGTTCAGTGGCATGGTCCTCAGTGGACCGTATCCAGTACTGTACCTGCACAGTGGATGCTGTGCTAATTCTGCTGTCCTCCCCACCTTTGTAGGCTCGGAGATCATACGTCCTGGGAAACATGTTTACCCTTTCACTTTCCAGATACCCAAAACGTATGTGTCCTATTTTATCAGTGTGTGATGCTGTTTTTAGTTTTGATTCATTTGTAACAGCAATCATTTCTGTCTGACTAAATAAAATAACAGTACTTGTTTCCTCAGAAATATGCCCTCGTCCTTTAAGGGGAAATGGGGTCAAATCACATACAGTCTGAAAGCAAAGTTGACTCGGACGATTTGGATGGTGTACAAAGTCAAAAAAGAGTTTCCCTTTGTCTCAAAATCAGACTTACCCATCACCATCCTAGGACTTAAGGTATGGAATGCTTTCTAACTTTACACCCGAAACTGTATTGTAATGCTGTGTGTTTCTGTACGGTATAATGACTCTGCTTTCTGGCTGAGCTCATACAGGAACCTCAGCGTGGAACAAAGATGTCTTTTCTTCCTTTTGGAATTGTCACAATGAATGTAACCTCTGAGAAAATGGGCTTCATTCAAGGTAATTACATAAATAACATTGACAGTTTGGTCATGATGAATTGTAATCAGATCCATACAGTAAGAAGAAGAGGGATTGGCATTGTACTAACCAAGACATGCACAACATTTTACAATTATTTAGTTTTTCCGACTGAATGCTTGAGTGACTTATTTTGACCTCCATAAATTGAAAGTAACACAACCTTCTCATTTTTGCAGGCGAGGCGTTTGAAGTTCAGGTCGAGGTACACAACAGCTCAACGCGTACAGTCACCCCTAAAATCTACCTGGATGAGAAGCAGACCTTTTTAGCCGAGACCAAGGGCAACGTCCGCACTAACGAGATCCAGTTAGGAGCGTGTGACCCTGTCCCAGCCTCCTCCAGCCTTGCTGTATCTCGAGTCCTGACCATCCCCTCCCACCTCCATCCCACCATTTTCAACTGCTCCCTGATCAAGGTGGAGTACAGACTCAAGGTACATAATCGTGGGCACATTACACACGCAGGCCATCAGACACCATGCCAACTGGTGTCTGTAAGTGGACACTACAACCTTTGACTTCAAGTGTTTTTCCATGGACAGGAATTGATGCTGCGTTCTTTGATGGTACGCTATATTTTTCCGTTGACGGGTATTGACGCAGCATCCTATGACTTAAGTTTTCCGTGAATGGAATTGACTGTCATCTGGTTTAGCCTAACCTGAACCTTTCCCTTGCGTGGTAAGAGTAGATGTCATATGATCTATCGTCACTTTTCTAGAGGCCCCCCCTATACATTAGAGGCCCTCTTCTGGGTCAGATTTCAGTCAAACCGGTTTTGCAGCTCTGGCATAAATCACCTCCTTACAGTGCACACTGAAACAGCTCTAGGTCAACGTTACCTAAGCCACATTAAAAGCGCCCATTTACATGTAAATAGTATCATTTGTTTATTCATGATTTTGATCATGATTCTTGGTTCCTGCAAAGTACTCATTATAAATGTGTTTTATTCTTAGGTTATTCTCGATGCACCACTGGCCAAAAACCAGGAAATAGTACTACCATTGGTCCTTTTCCTAAATGAATCAAAAACACAGGAGGCACCTAAGAAGAAATCTAGATGGTCCAGATAAGGTTAATCTGCTTCAGATTCCTGCGTGCTGCACATACCAGGAGATGAAACCATGACTGTCCCAAACCAAGACGTTTATCAAAGGTCATTTGTGTTAATTCCACCTCGAGTGCACTGTACTGCACTACAACCTGTGTCCACTAGATGGCGGCAGTATGTTGGTGGGGGGAGCCAGTCGAACAAACCGACCAACACGACCGACATCAGGCTGTTCATGAACATGTCGACTTGACGTTCTTGTGCTGTAGGTATGCATGGTCGTGTGATGTCACAGGGACAAGAAGTGCTGGACTCTACATCCTGATTCCCCTGCAATGCACAGATTCAATAAACGAATATGTGAGCCTATCTTGGTGTCCAACTCATTCCTTTGAGACAGACAAGGCCCAAAGCTAGCACTCCTGCTGCCTCAAGTCTGCATTTGTTTGTCTATCAGGTGTGAACGGTGCATGTCAGGTGGATGGTTGTGAAGGGTGATATGGGGCTTACCTGACTGCCGGTGGTTCAGGGAAACAGGAGCAAATAGGATAACTGAGAGATAACACTGTTTTACAAGACAGTCTCTCAATGCGGCTCATGGTAAAATGAATGACAGGCTGGCTAGGGAAATTCTCACTATCATCCACGTCCAAAAACACCTCATCAAACGTGTACAAATTATAATAAAGAAACAAAGAATCATATTCATGATTCACATGATATGTGTTACCCAATAGAAGTCCTGGGTGAAACCATGCCAGCGCTCTCGACAGATACTAAGGGAGCCCTTCCCAGAAGGAGAGTGTGTTGCTGAACATTTTATGGCGCAGTTCCATGCTGAAACCCTCACATCAGGCAACTGGGATACTAGCACTGTGGAAACACACACACACACAGACACACACACACACACACACACTGAAAGCTCTGCTGACTCAGCAGAAAGATTCACAGGGGCCTAACTCTCAAGTTCATCCTAACTAAGGCAGGCGGGGAACTGCTAGGGAGCAAGTCTCATTTCTCCAAAGCAATAACAAGTTCATAGTCCTTTCAGCCACACATGTGAGCAGGAACCCGTGTGCGCCTGTGCGCTTTTTCCGGAATCGGTGCAAATTGGGAGCTTTCGAAACCCTGTATGCACTGATGCTGGACTGGTTTTCCGAACGCAGGACTGCAAGGGTGAAAGGAGGGGGGGAGAAAATGATTAGAAGCAGCTCAAATTTCCGATTGATTTCTCGACGGCCGTTCGTGGTTCTAGAGGCCACCCGAGTCTATGAAGCATCCTGTAACGCCAAACGGCCACTGGATCATGTTTTAGTCGTCCTAATAGCACGCCGGGCAGTCTGTGGATCTGCGAGCGTAATGAACGTGACACTACAAGGCAGGAAGTGAGCCGCGTGGTAAACGCAGAGAAGGCGGTCCCATCCCGCCCCAGTGTGCATGGGCTCATCCACAACACAGTCGCCGCATATGACACAACATCTGGAACGACAAAGTCGATGATCACTGGCGACAATGATGAATCGTGATGACGCCAAATGCACCGCACCGGTTACTAACCACAAAACAGTAGGACGGATGTGCGTGTTTGACATCGAGATTCTAAGAGCGGGTCATTATCTGTAGGGAAACGAAACGATGGTCTAAGGTAATTCTACAGAGCTAACACTGCCTTTATCCTCTTCTGCCTACATGTGAAAGTCTGGTCGCCAGTCTATTTTAATAACGGCTGATCTTGACTGAGGCACAGCCTGCCTGGTTACCACGCTGCCTACAGTCAAAGCTCCCTGTGCATGCCCCAGCCTCAGCCTCGGCCCCAGCCTTAACCCCAGCCTCAGCCCCAGCCCTAGCCTCAGCCCCAGCCTGCTTTTGGAACGGTCTGGGGAGGGAGGTGTGGCCTCTGGCGTCTCCCGCCCCCGTAGCCAGAGTACCCATGACAACCGTACAGGCCTGCTGGCGACTCCCTGTCTTTGCCGGTCGGGGTTGCCATGGCGACTCCCCGCGGGGCTCCCGCAGATCAGCGGGAGGGGCGTCCAGTTGACTAACCCTCTCCCAGCTGGGGAGCAGCAGAGAGCAGCCGAGAGAGAGAGAGAGAGGGGAAGGGAGAGACTGGAAGGGAGGCAGAGAGAGACCAGGTCGGCAGCGAGAAGGGAAAGAGAAAGAGAGAGAGAAATGTGAGGGAGGGAGGGTAGATTGGATGGCAGAAATGTGTGTGAGAGTGTGTGTGCACGCGTGTGTGGCATGGCACAGCAGAGCCCGGAAAAAGGCAGGCAACCGAACGCAGAGAGAGACAGAGAGAGAGAGAGAGAGAGCGAGAGAGAGAGAGGAGGCAGGGGAGCAGAGGAGGGGAGGTTGAGCCGGGGGAGGAGAGGAGAAGCGAGGGAGAAGCGAAGAGACAGAACCCCCCAGAGATGAGCCCACATGAGAGGCCAGGCCTGACAGTCTGAACAATGAAAACATGCACTAACGACAGGCTCCACAGTCCCTCTTTCACCTCCTGCACCGTGGCTGCTTGCCTCTCAGTCAACATTACAGACAACAACACCATAATGACAGTGTGCCGAACTAAAGGTTGTAGTTTAAACGATCCGATTCTGCTGTTACTCTCAACTGGAAGTCAGTATGACTGTCTTTTACCCAACATAAACACGTCAATGTTCTTGGAATAAAGACGAGAATAAACGAGGCGGTTTTTCGCTACACAACCTCTCTTCAACCTTAGTTTAATCTCTCGAGGAGAGCTCTTGGAGAGACTTCTCGAACAAGGGGATACGGTTGAAGGACTTGGCTAAGAGCACCCCTCTTTCGGCTACTCGTCAAAACAACTACCCCAATCTTATCCACTTTCGGCCCCGTAACCAGCACAGGCCCTGGCTAAGGCCGTCGCTGGAAAACAACTGGAGAGCGCTGAAGCGAGACTATCTTGCTCCTCCCTCCCCCCCCCCCCCCCACCGACATCTGTGGTTTGGTCTCTGCCCGGGTCATGACCAAGGATGTCTCCTGGCCAACACAATCTGCATAGGGAGAATCGGACTGATTGTGGCCTAGGTCGAGGGCGCCAACCCAGACCTACTCACACTAACTTTCACCTACAACAGATATCACCACCCCCCACCCCCATCCAACGCCTTCGCCTGCTTGTTTCCCCAGGGTGGCTGGCGGGTCTGTGTCCAGCGCCTACCATGGCTGCAGGTCCAGATGCTGCTTGTCTACCCCCCCCCCCCCCCACTCCCCGTTGCAAGTCACGTGTTTTTGTAAATGTTGTTGTGCTTATGTGCTGAGGTTTTTGTCTGTTCCCACACTGTACTCCTCTAGGAGCATTGTCTGGGTGTTGCCTTTTTCTCTCCTCCTCTCTCCTCATGTTATGCTGTAACTTTCTAGTCTCATCCTGTCTACCCCCTTGTTTGTGTATTAGAAACTGCAAGTGGCAGCTCGGATCTAAGATGGATTCGAGAGACCGCAGATAGAGTGCGGCTAGTTTGGCTTTAGATCAACACTTGTATTATTGTTTTTGTTGATTTTATGTAAAGCACTTTGAGCTGCAATTCTTGTATGAAAAGTGCTATATAAATAAAGTCTTACTTACTTACTTACTTACTCTCTCTTTGACCTTTCCTCTCCGCTCCAACCGGTCTCTCTGACAAGCACCACTCCTGGGTAGAGCACCAAGGGGTGGCTGCCTCACAGATGGCTGTGTCGGGGTGAGGTTGGAGTGTCTCCCAAATGGCAACAGTGTCCACTGGCAGGGAAAAAACTTGGGGGCTTTTTCTGCCCTGTAATTGCTCCAAGCTGTGCCCCCTTGAAGGTCTGGAAACAGCTTTACGTACATGGTTTGACGAATCAAGATGGAAGACATCTAAATCCTGGTAAACCAATGTGAATCCTGTTTGATGTGATTAGAGCGTGCCTCGCTTTCCCACATCCATCCGTCAGTTCATAGACGGCCGTTCTTTCAGATTTATACACAAGCTGTGTGAGAATTAAGAACCTCATCAAGAAGTATTTATTTTGGAAAAAAGGAGAGATAAACTTCCCACAGTAAACATTTGATGAAGTTAAGTGCAGAAAAGATGTCTTCAACTTTTGCTTTTCTCATGTACATATAAAAAATGGACACATTTTCATGGTATAAAAAGGTGTGACACAAGGCAAGTTTGTCAGTGTTATAAAAAGGCAATATGCCAAAAAACATTCTACTAATGCAAACGAACTACAGTATTTCTGTTTCTTTTCTCTAGTCATTCGTGCAATAATACATATTCTATTCTACAACTTAGAACAGACTACTTCTACTTTGGATAAAGTGTGGCTATACTGTGCGCCAGTAAGAGACAACCTTTGGATTTTATAAATTGTTTAAGTATAAAAAAACAAAAAAAACACAATGTATCCTTTTGACACACGCTGAAATGTCTCAACGTAAAGATTAGAAAACAAGGTTTATTTGTGGAACTCGGAGAAGCAACCCCCTCGACACAGGTGCACGTTGCATATCTTGCATCCGAAAACGCTCTCGTGGCGCAGTCCCTTATTGGTGCAGTTCCGGCAGCGCCGCGACCGTTCTGACATGCGCTCCAGCCGGTGGCCGTACTCGATGGGCGAGTCGGCGTGGCGTTTGCGCGCCGCCCGCTCCATGCCCCTGGCCCCCTGGTAGTCCCCGATCAGCTGCTGGGCCAGGCGCACCCGGAAGTGGCGCTGGGTGAACTGCTTCCCGTTGAAGCCGGCCGGCGGCGCCCCCCCGCGGCTCTCCCTCAGGACCACGTAGGCGTTGACGATGCAGAGGTTGACGTAGAACCACAGGAAGTAGCGCCACCACTTCTTGCAAGGCCGCCCCACCTGGTAGCATTCCCTCAGCTGGTCGCACAGGTCCACGCCCCGCATGTTCTCCTGGTACAGCAGCAGGGGGAGGGGCCGAGGTACGGCGTACGACGCCTCGCCCCCTCCCGCCGAATCCACGCTGTCGCCCTCCCCGTCCCTCTGCTGCCGGCCCGGGCTGATCCCCACAATCCCCGGCGCCGAGTTGGTCGACAGGCAGCTGACCACCTTGGCGTCCCGGGTCACCGTGGCGACCAGGTTGCCGCGCTGGCACTGGTAGAACTCTCCGGGAGCCAGCTTGCCGACGTTGCGGGGGCGGAGGACCTCGGGGTACCCGCGTCGGGAGGGCTGGGTGGGGCCACAGGCGTACAGGCCGTCCCTAAGCAGCCTCTGGAGGAGGGGCACGGACGTGAAGAAGCTGTCCATGAACACGTGGTGGTTCTGGCCCTCCAGCCCCCGGACCAGGGAGGTCACCACGCGATGACTCAGGGCCGTGGCCGCCCCCTCCTCGCTGGGCTTGCCCACGTAGATCCGGGCCCTGTGGCAGTAGCCGGAGCGCGAGTCGCACAGCATCCACACCTTCAGGCCTTTCTTCAGGGGCTTGGAGGGCATGTACTGGGTGGAGGAGAAGCGGCCCTTGACGGCGATGGCGCACGTGTCGATGGTCAGGCAGCGGTTGGGCGTGTACGCGTCCCACATGGTGTTCTCCACCACGTCCAGCAGGGGGCGGAGCTTGAAGAGCGCGTCGTAGCCCCGCTCGCCGCGGCCCGGCTCCGACTCGCGGTCGCAGAGGTGCAGGTTCTGGGTGAGCTTTTCGAAGCGCCTGGCTGTCATTGTCTTTTTGAAGCCGGCGTTGCCGATGAAGATGTCGCTGGCCCAGTACATGCCAGAGTCAGGAAGCTGGTTGATTCCCATGAGGATGTTGAGACCTATGTAAGCTTTCATCTCCCTAAGGTCAGTGGGGTGCCAGTGAGGATCTGATTTCCCACTCCTCCTTTGCCGATAGAGGGCGTAATTGTTTGTTTGTTCTACCATGTGTTCAAAGAGTGAATCTGGGAAGAGTAACCGGAAATAGTCACGGCTATCAGCATCATCCCCCAGCGAATGCTGAGGGCCACTGACAGCGGAGAATGGCTCTATTGAAATCACCTGGTCGGGCTCTCCCCAGAAGTCGGGAGAAGTGCAGTCCTCATCCAAGTCATCATCAAAGCTGAAAAAACTCGTGCGCTCCTCCTCCTCCAAATCAGAAAAATCAATATCCGAGTCGTTTGACGTGGTGTCAGAGCAGTTGTTGGAGGCAGAATAAAAACAGTCCTCTGCGTACTCCTCCTCCTCGTGCTTGATTCCATTACCAGTGACCAGAATAATATTACAGCCGCCTTCTGCGATGAAACTGGCCGTGTCTGCAGTCTCCGCCGCGGCTTCAATCCCCCCCTCGCCGTCGTCCTGTACTTCTTCTTCCTCCTCCTCGTCCGAGTCTGGCTTTCTGAAAGGAATTTCAAACCACTTCACATCGGCTGATAGATTAAGTGGAGACTCCTCATTGTCGGAGACCGTGGTAGTTTCTGTGTCCGCGCTAGTTTCCAAAATAGTAAAAAGCTCTCTCCTTTTTCTTGCCGCCATGTCGGGGTATTGAACTGTCCCTGCATGAGTCTTTTATTTATTTTTTTGGCTTAGAAATGATCCTCAAAACTATCCCTTTCTACAAAATGAACGGACCTACACTTAAAGACGCCCTCGCAAACTTACTGGTCCCCTAACCACGCTGTTTCTATAGGCTTCATTCTCATTGTTTCCGCTCTTGGTTTTTCTACGCTTTGTAGCGCAGTGTGGCCGCAGACGTCAGAAGCTGCATGCATGTCCTGCTTTGTAGGGCGTTTTGCGACTGCAGCTGGTGGGGTTGCTAGTTCGCTAGGCTGGCAGATGGCCGCTTGCTGTTGTAATGCCCGCTGGCATTCGCCACTATCAATAGCTGGATACCTACCTCAGGGGGCATGGAGAGAAAGAAATACTTATTTAATTCTTATAGTGTGTCCACTCTTTGTTTTAATAAAATACCGGTAGACCGCAATCCTCTGTTTCTATGAAATTGGATGTGTAGTCTACATAATCAATGTGGGGAGTTCGCTTACTTATAAGAGCCTAACAACACTACGTTTCTGTCTTTGACTTTTTCTTTGTAGCCGCGTAATTACGCATAACCTATTAAAGGGCCATGATTGAGATGCACTACTGACAAAATGACGAATGATGACATCCTACAATGGTGCAGACTATTGATTGCAGTCATAATAATACACCAGAGAGTTCAAGCAGAGCACGAACCCAGCTCATTCATTCATAAACATGTTTCCTCCAACAGGTTCTTACACGAAACTGAAGTCCCATAGGCTATTGTGGGGAGTTGGGCCGGCCCTCTATTCTATGAATGTGGGCCGTCCTTATTCTTCACAGGAATGTTTGAGATAGGCTATGGTTGATGTCTGTCTACATAACTGTCTACTACATAGAAATAGTTATCTCATTTGCAAAATGTAGTGACGTGACGCAATAACGCAATTTAAACCACCCAAACAAAAAAACGTTTTTGTGTACATATGTTCTGATGTGTATACGAGGAAATACCCCCATATTGCATTCGATTGAGTCAAATACGGTATAGCTCTGGTACGTTCTGTTGGAAGGGCAGTTCTCACGCCTGCTTTTACATCTGAATCGTCAGATACTGAATCGGTCGACATTACTATAAGAAGATCTGCACTTATGGGTAAATGATACCTACATTGGAACTAACCCTTTGCAGCCCATGTTTACCTATTTACCTATTTGGATCAATGAAAGTGAATGTCCAGTCATACTTCTATGCCTGTATGGTACAATCACATGCACAATTCACTAATGGTTCCTGAGGCCAGCCACAGGAAACTCAATAACCCTTACAAAGCTATTACAGGTAATGACTTAGTTATTCCGTAGTGGTGCTGGTGTCGCCTTTGCTACAGCTTCACAGAGGTGCAGTTCACAACGGGGGCAGGAAGCTAGGAGGCCCGAAAGCCTAGCAGAGGCCGATTTGCCTGAAGAAGAAGAAAAAAGAGAGGGAGAAGGAAAGGGAGAGAGAGAGAGAAAACAAATCCCGGCCGTGGATTCCTTGCCCAGGAGCCTCGGGCCTAGGAGGAGGCTGCCTAGACCGTGTCCCTCCACGGCGGGGGGATGGGCAGAGAGGGAGAGAGAGAGAGAGAGAGAGAGAGAGGGAGAGAGAGAGAGAGAGGGAGAGAGAGAGAGAGGGAGAGAGAGAGATGGAGAGAGAGAGAGAGAGAGAGAAAGAGAGAGAGACAGAGAGAGAGAGAGAGAGAGAGAGAGAGAGAGAGAGAGAGAGAGAGAGAGAGAGAGGGGGGGGGTTCTCCAGAAATTCTGCAGCCGCGGCGTGACTGCCTCCATGGTTGGGTGAGCGCTTGGTCGCTGCCCCTCGGCCTCACGGGGAGCACAAGATTTATGTCTCCTCCTTTTTCTTATTCATGCACGGATAGCCGTAGACTGCGTGGTGTCATGTTGCCCACTGGCCCTCTCCGGGCTGCTGCTGCGTGCTGCTGGAGAATCTTCATTGTGTGTCATCCGTCGGTGAATCGGGACCTGCGTGTAGCAGTGTAGGACACAGGAAAAACGAGTGTGCTAGGAATAGGAGGGGTGTGTGTGTGTGTGTGTGTGGGGGGGGGGGGGGGGGGGGGGGGGGGGGGGGGGGGGGGGCTGGGGGGGGGAAATGAGAGAGACTGTGGTCTTGTGCTTAAAGATATCCGGCCCTAAAATAGAAGTAAGGGAGAGAGAGAGAGAGAGAGAGAAAAAAAGGCTCGCTCCAGCGTTTCCAGGCCCCCGGAGCGCAGCACTGCAGCAGACCCCTCAGAGACTCCCGTGGTGGGGTGGGGAGACGCCGACCAATGGGGGCTCAGGCACCGCGTGAGTGTGTGAGTGTGTGAGTGCGGCTGACTTGAGCCCTCACGTTTTCCACACGGGCGGATGGGTTAGGAGCTGGTTATAGACTGCGTGTGGAGGTCATTGATGTACCGTGTGTGTTCTCGACGCAGCAATGTCGAATGAAATGCTTGTTGTTGGGAGAGGAACCTTTTTGAGAGCGACAACAATCGGACAAGCGAAATGACCGTCCTGACATCTCGAGGATGGCAGACATTGTAGTTATCGTGGTTACGTTTGCCACTACACTCAATAATCTGAGCCTTGTTGAGTGAGGCACTGTTACTCCTGCTCAGAGGATGCAGCCAGGGGCAAATTGTGACCTTGAATAACATTCACCTGCTGGCCTTCTCCCTCCAGATAGCCGTGAACACACCTCCCCCTTGTGGGGGACAACGAGAACGGCATGTATTTCCTAAACCACATTTTTGTCTTTAGAAAAAAAAAAAATTCTAGCTGTAATATGCCTCAGATTAAGGTATGTTAGTAGTATGTATGTTGAAAGGGGAAAATGCTGACCTTTAGCTCAAAGTCTAAACAACTGTCACCCATTAATGATTTAAATAAAGGAATTTTGTGCAAGCATATGTATACATTGTATGCACACATGTATGTTCAGATGTGTCCTAGAATGAGAGATAACGCAAAGGCATGTTTAATTCACTACAGTAGCGGTGAAGTAGCGGCCACAGCTGTTCCGTGAAGGGAGAACCATGGAGGTGTTTGAAACTAAGCCACTAGATGGTGCTAAAACACAAGGCTGCAGCTGGAATAACTCTTGTCCGAACGGAGGACGTCACGTACCTACACAATATTGTGGTTCCAAGTCCAATATTTAATAATTCAAACGTGTTGTGGCGAAAAGCAATTTCTAGGAAGAAAAAGGAACAGACTGCAGTCGAACAGATGATGTGGCCATGAGTTAAATTATTTTGCTGTCACTGAACTCGTCTAAGAATTCAATTGTCAGGACAATTGAATTCTACTGACATGTGGTGGAGAAACCTGCCCAGTCACTGGAACAGGGGAACTCTCCAGCATTATGAAGGACAGGGCCAAACGTGTGCACAGCCAATACAACAGACATGTTTGAATGAGGTGTAGCTATTCACCCCCATGCAGATCACAGAGTTAGATTAGATGTTTCTGTCTCTCTCTCTCTCTCTCTCTCTCTCTCTCTCTCTCTCTCTCTCTCTCTCTCTCTCTCTCTCTCTCTCTCTCTCTCTCTCTCTCTCTCTCTCTCTCTCTCTCTCTGTCTCTCTCTCTCTCTCTCTCAAACACATACACACACACGCACGTACACACAAATACACACACAGCTCTTGTTTGGTTGCCATCGTGGTGGTCAGGACATGTGTTCCTCATTAAAGCCACTTTGTTGGAGCACAACGGATGGACTGGATCAGAGCAGCACCAGTTTCCCAGCCTTCTCTGTTTTAGACATGTGACTAATTTGTTAACTGTATTCTCCAGGATGGAATACATTTCCACGTGTAGAATAAATGACTATCAATGAACATGAGTCAGTACAAAGGAGACAAACAGTGTGAAACCCAATGGAATGAAATGAGTGAAAACCCCTGTTTCCATACAATGATCGGAACCAGTCCAGTTAGTCAGTAGCAGGGCCCACTGGCTGCATACACTGACTGTGCATGCACACACAGGGACACACAAAAGCCTGCCAGTGGATGATTATGTGCAATTAAAACCCCATTTCCAATGTTAACACATCTCCTCTGGTTCAACTGGCCCTCAGCCACCTTGGCCCCCACTCTCTGCCTTACTCTCCCTGCAGACGAACACTAGTCCCCCCCCCCCCCTCCCTCTGGTGCCTGACTAACAGGCAGAGTGGGGTCTGGGGCAGAAAACAGGTGAAGATTATCTTTACATTATTCTACTTGTCTTTTCAGGGCAAAGGAAGATTACTGAATGTGTTGAGGTTTTTATTGTGCTGTTGAGGAATACTGTACAGCAGGGGTGTTCAAATGAATTGTGGTTATCAGGCTTCCACAGAGCCCTATAGAAAACGGTCTCTGTTTCCATTTTATCGAAATGATTTTGGACGAGAACCTCCCTTACAATTATCAGTTATTCCATATCATCGGTTTGTTTCATAAAAACCTGTCCTGACTTTTAGATGAATGTTGTAGTCATACCCAACTTTTCTCAGGCCCTGGTACTTCCATTCTCGAAGAGACAGTAGGGGATTGGTTGTGCAAGAGTTTTATTGGTCTAGCCCATTAATTCAATTCATGATTCCACGGCCGGAACAATTTTAACTCAGCCGAATGTCGTAAACAAATAGACTTCGCCTTCATTTTTTAAATGTTGTTGTCACAAATCCTTAAACACATTCAATAATTCATACCATCTTTTGTTTGCGTGGGAAAATAAGAACGGTTGTTGATATGTAGAGCCTAATAGACTAGAGACTATTATGACATCCATTGTGTGAAATCTTGGCCTCACCCAAAGATGTGGTGGATCATCGGCTTATTTTCCTTAGCTAAATATTGCACTGATTCTTTATTACCTCCATAAATAGTGTTCTGTAATTTTGTGATGAAGTTGCCTTAATCAAATTCATTGTTTACATGTCACCTGTAAGTTGGTCCTGTCATGTATCTTCGAGTTGACACTGAGATTGTCTAGGCCACGAGGCCTACTGTGAGCATAGTTTGGTACAGTGCAGCACTTCCCAATGAATAATTTATCACTTAATAACCATGGGAAATCAGTGGGCAATCTGGTGTGGGTCAGAGGGTTTGTCTATGGGAAGACAAATATGGCGTGAGCCAAACATTCAGGGGAGTCTAGATGTTTCTGTTTCACTTTATCATCAGTCTGGACGCATAAAACCACCAGATTCTACACAGACATAGCTGAGTGGATTTGTGTTTGTTTGATATCTGCTCTGAACCCTACCCGACAACGGACTCAGAGCAAATATCTTCTTTCTCTCTTTTTCTCTCTCTGAGGGAGTAAATCACTAGTTTTCCTGCCACTGCCATCCTGTTAATACGTTCCCCTCAGGTCTTGGGGCCAAAGGCAGGAAGTGGCAGGCCACATATGGACCTTGTTACTGTCCCCTGGGTTTGGCAACATTTCTGACATCACAGAAGATCATCTATCTTCAGACATATTACCAGCTCATCTACATGATCTAGTTGATACACCATCTCTAACGTTACTTGACCTGAAGCTTTGAAGAGTCAACAGGATAGACTATTGTGTTCACTGGCTTCATGTGTCTCTGCTGAATGGAGAAGGAAGGGGCCAATGTTTCCTAGTAAAACAGTCTCCTTCCCCCTTCTGGGAGCATCATCTAAACTATGGACGTAATGGACCGGGTAGACAGGGCACTTGCAGCAGTTTGCAGCAGCCTCCATCATCTGAAAAAGTCTTGACGTTTTTTTTCTTTCACACCTCATGTACGCCACACTTGGAATTGTCACCACAAAGGTGACAATTCCAAGATAAATTGCGTCGACACATCACCGAAGGCTTGTTAGTCTGGTGCCTTTACGAAAAGCCCCGTGCGTCAGTGGATTCTGATGCTGCGGGCTGTCATTGACGTCAAGAGTATCGCGCAAGACATTTGGATTTGGGATTCCTTCGTTCTCGGGATGATGATGCTGGGGATATCCCTCTTCAAATCAGTCATTTAACCACTATTGTGACAACACATCACATACCAACCCCACCCAGGGAAAGCAGGATATTAATGTTGGTTTGGGGGATTCAACAATGCAACTAGAAAACAACACCCACTTGCACAGTTATGGAATTAACAGCAGGACTTGCCATTCCTCGACAGATAGCCACTAAAACGTTGCGGCTGTTTATAAAGAGTACCAAGAAAAAGAAGATGAAGCTTGTGATAAATAAAATATCCATGACAAAACATCTATCGCTATTGTTATAGCTTAGACAATAGAGTTTAACAAGCTCCTGCTATTTGTCATTTGTATGTGTTCAAACTTTCTGTTTGTCACGGAACATGGTAATCTTCAAGCCCAGAGCTCTCGTCATGATTCCCAGTCAAGACCTTCTGTTCTCAGACAGAGAGGAAGACATGGGCGACTGTCTGGGGGTGTCTCCAGCGTTGCCATACCACCTGGTTCCCATGGTGACCCGAGCTGAGCCTGCAAGGCATCTTGAGTCCCTAACAACCTGTGAACTGGAACGCCTCCATGTCCAATCCAGGTGACATGCGATCCGGAAATATCCCTCGTACAGTTAGACACGCACGGTAAAGGAAAGGCTTTTAGCCCGTACATTTGCATCGAACCCATCATTCGTCACGTTGAAAAACCATATGGGTCAGCCATGGAGCCAAATTGCGCATCTATTGTGGGCAAAATGTCGATCACTCGAGAGGGCATTGTGACTTCAGCTCACATGACGGCAGACTTTTCAACTCAGGCCCATTTTCACATCGCTGTGACACGAATACGCAAATTCCTGCCATCCTTTCTTTCCTAACAGAGGAGAGCTGGCTTCCAGTGCTGCGGAAAGTCTGAACAGGGAGATGTTCACTGTGGCCTGGACCCCCCCCCCCCCCCCCCCCCTCGCTGCCAGGGAATACCCTCTCTGACCATCACTGTGGATGGCATTTGAAAGTAAGGGTCTACAGCCCTCTGTTTAAGTCTGACGAATCTTCGCTATGTGTGGTACGATCCCGTGACCTCAAGCCATTTGACCTCTAACCTCTGACCTGTCCATCCCAGCAGAGTCCAGCTAGTTTGTTTTTGCCGCAGAAAGAAAAGCCTTCATAGCGGAATCCGGATAAACAAGGTGTCACCCAAAAAATGAAATAGATAAATAAATAGCATCTGCTTTTGGAGGGATTAGAGAACGGAATAATCACCCACCTCGGGCAGCGTAAGACACTTAAGAGGCCAGGGCTGGGTGGAAAAAGCACTTCCTGTTGACTGATGAGTCGATGAGTGTGATTGATGTCGCCTCTCTTCTTCAAGAGGGCGTCTTGATGAGATGTGAGACACGAGTGTTCTCCGTTCAAGTTTTAACAAGCCTCTTCGTGAATACACAGATTTGTATTTATTTGTTTGTATGTTTTTTTATTGAGTAAATCAGTCTTGTCAGAGTCGACTTTTCCAGAGTAATAGCAAGGTGTACAGTGTGGGCATTTCAATACGTGTCCTGCTTCGACGCTGTGATTGGACACAGCTGTAGCTTTGTGAGGAGAGACACGGTAAGACTGTTAGAAAACAATGCAGAGCAGTGTGTTTGTGTGTATGTGAGTATGAGCCAGCCGGAATAGTCTAATGCTGTATTCAACAAAAACGATGATGTTCCTCTGTTTTAAAACCAGGCCAGAGGTCAAAGGATCTGAGTGTTCTGAATATCAGATAACTCACCCAGAGTGCTCCATTTTTTCGCTTCTTTCATCATGTAGATTCAAGAGCACTGTCTGAAGTACTGAGATCTGAAGGGTCAGTTAAAAAGCGGGATACTGCTGTAGGCCTGTCATATTCCTATAGGTTTTCCCGTCTCACTGAAGGGTTTCTGACAGTGCTTTGATCTCACAGTCAGGAGAAGATCACTTCCTCCCCTCATCATTAGCCAATTATCAAATTAAGCATTGAATTTAGAAAGACTTACCTCGACAAAAACACATTTCTCCCATTTCCACAGATGAATCCAAAGACTGAGATCTGAGTGAAAGGGGATTAAACATCTGGGCAGAATGTTAAAACATTTCTCCCGCCTAAACGGATGCTTCTGTTAAAAACCACCAGCAAATCCATCCTGTCTCAAAGAGCTGACATACAAGCATAGGTTGTTCTTTGTCTCTTTCTCCACTGCTCCTAAATATGTTAAATAATCATTGAAATGTAATAATGTAATAATTTAAATAATCCTAAATAAACCCACATGTTCCACATGTACACAGCCAAAGAAAGAGGAGACAGGGATTCCAAGTCGCTTCAACGAGGAGAGCAAATACAAACAGTCTTTCTCTGCTTTAGCTGTTTTTGGACCGAGCTACTGTCGCCCAATGGGGATTGTGCTGTGCCCAAAGTCGGATCACCCATGACAACGATGATCCTCTGGAGGTTTTGAGCAATGCAGTCCCTTTTCTATCTGTGCGAGCTGGGAAGTTACACAGTACTGCACCAGAGGCTTATCCAGCCAGCAGGGATGAGGATGGGGGGGGGGGGGGGGGGGGGGGGGTTGTGCAAGGTAAGGGGGGGGGGGCTGTTCATGTGTCATTGCACCACAATGACTCTTGGTTACTGTGTTTTTGTTGTCACTGTTCAAGTCTTTGGAGATGTGCCGAGACAAAGACATGTCCCACATGTACGGCCAATACAAACTATTACCAAGGATTGCTCAATGTCTCAATCCCATTACTGTAAAAGATGATTTCTCCTTTCCAGTTGGATTTTTTGAAGGTAGGTTATTTATTCTAGATGGTGCTAAACAGGCTCAGATATTTCTATAACGTCTCTGCTTCTTCAACGATAACTTAATGGATATTATATATCAGCATGGGCTTTATGAAAGGCACCATTGTTCTTCATCCAAGAGGAGAAGGCTGGACTGAAGTGACCTTGGTCTGCCAGAGCTCTGAGGAACACTGAAAGAAAAGAAAAAAAGAAAACTAGGACTTGGATGGAAGGAATGAGGAGGAGAGAGGGGTCCCAGAGCACAGTTCCCGAGTAACATCTTAGAACATCTAAATCTCTCTCTCTCCTCTCTTTCGCTCTCTCTCTCTTTATCTGGTTTCAAGGACCCTGATGCCAAAAAACGAGATACCAGTGTGAGGGAATTGAACAGGAGCGTAATTCCTACAACAACAGCTCGGCGCCAAGTACCTGAGGAATGGAGAGCATCAGAATAGGGGCTGATAGTTGTCTGGCTCCGTCCGGCCGCACATGAAGGTTCTGTTGTTCCTGTGAATCCCTGACAGATGAGGTAAGAAAGACGAGAAGGTAATGAAGACAGAAAATCCCGTGAGCTCTCCCAGCTCATGTTTGGACCCTTGCCCGACGGACTCGGTAGTCCATCTCAAGTGCCTGTGTGGAAACACATTTCGATCCCGGAAGTCGGGCCGAAACACAAAGGGCTGCCGGTCAGCGGAACCTCAAAAGACGACCTCGTCTTTCTTCTTTGTTGGTCTCCAAATCGTTTCAGCAGAGTAAGAAACACTCGACGAAGCGATCGCGTCGCACACATATCTTCTCATACCGCTGAGCGATTTTACGATGGGAATTCCATGTTAAGAATGTCTAACTCTGCAGTTGAGAATGAGGCAGTGATAGAGTGAGTGAAAGCAGTGCGAAGCTATATTTGCTCCACAATGTCATAACGACCATGGTGGAATAGGGAATATATTTGCTTGTAAATATTATTCATGTATCAGGTTTATATAGCTGATGTCCTTGTGTTCCTGACTACAAAATCAAACTGCAGACACGCACACACACACACACACGCACACACACACAGTCCAGGTGGGTGGTTGCTGAACCAGAGGAAGATGAAACACTTTGTTCCAAAGAGGAAAAGAGGATAATGTTACTGATTGTCCCCCTCTCTCCTGTAAAACTTCAGTGAATCTTTAAATTGGTGGTGGGCTGTGTTCAAACGGAAAATGTGATTGGATGACCGTAGTAAACATTGCACGCTCTTATAAAAGTCTACTTAGGTGCCAACTGAGGCCTCCCACATGTGCTGGCTTGATACACAGATATAGCATTTTGACATTTCTGATATCCAGTCCTGTTAAAGGTACTGTGGGTTCGGCAACAGTGTAATACGGGATTTTATAATTCGGACATTCCTATGATAATGTAGTACAGGACTATTATCAGAACCACCTCCACTATCCAGCCCTGCTCTAACCCCCATGGCTGAGACAAAGTCAAGCCCTCCTTGCATCAGTCACCATCTCCCCCTCAGAGATATCTCATCCTCTCTGCTCGATTGAGCCCCAGTCATGACATGTCTCACTGTTATCTTTACCTGTTCTACCACCCTATTATCCTGCATCGCCATCACAACGAGTCAAGACTCTAATGGTAGTCCGGTGTCAGCGCCATGGCAACAGCCACTCAGGAGTGAAAGGTTAAGATACTGCTTCTGTCTCCCTGAAGACCTAATTATCTGTCAGGGGTTTCCATATGGGACAGACTTCAGACCACACCTCAGTCTAGCTTGGGGTGCTGACCGGTCACGTGAGTTCTAATCAAAAGCGAGATCTTCATTTGCTCGACATATTTATCCACTGTCGTTTTCCATCAGGGTTAATGCTATAAATCTGAGGTCAAATTTAAATGAACCATGTTCTCTTTGTAAATCTGTTGTATTTGAAAGTCATTGTAGACGTGATATTTTACAGAGTGGGCTGACTGAAAAAAAGCGAAATCAGAAACAGAGTATCTCGTTCCCAGCATCCATCTTGTAGTCTGGGGAGCCATGACCCAGATTGAGGACAGATTTCCACAGCGGGGGGGGGGGGGGGGGGGGGGGGGGGGCGTAGGCGTTCCCGGTGCCACTGGGTCAGGTGAGCTTTGAAGGTTTACCACGACCCTTCCCAGCGAGTGCTGAGTCAGCGCCCCAGCCCAGCATGCGGAGACCGTTTTTTCTTTTTCCTCCCGGGGCAGAATGGACTGGAACAATTCGTCCTGGGAGCGATGCTGTCTTCAGAGGAAGTGCTCGCTGCCCCATTTTCTGAGGCCGTAGGGAGCTAGCTTGAAGGCCTTTGTTGTTCACTGTCTCCCTCCCCTCTTTTTTGGTTCGAGCTTTTGGTAGATCAATTACATTTAGTTGAAAGTGACCTACAGTAGATGTCGTCAGTGTTGATCCTCTTTGTGCTTGTATTGTAATGAAGCAACTTCCTCTATGTCAGCGATGCCTGCTCTGGCCAGCCATTCTTCATCTTAAACTCCTTCACTCACTCTAGATTTCTCTCTCCCCCGAACACAATTCCTGTAGACACACATACACACACACACTGTAATCAGGCAACTCACAGACCCTGCACAGAAGATATCGGTGGGGTTCCAGTTGGCCACAGCCCTCCTGTCACCCCTGCGTTTGTCTGCCCTCTTCCTCCGAAGCAAACCAAAGTCAGCAGAGCCTTTCATGGATACGTGTAAATGGAACAAAGGCAGGGCCACAGGACTGACGTCAACCCAACACACAGGGAGGACATTGTTTACGTTTTGCGTTCATTTCTGTCTGACTAAGACTCCAGTAGGGAGAAGTCTACTGCAGACTTAGCTGCCTGTGGTAGCCCATGTGACACCACAACAAGAGCAAAATACACCCAAAGCTCGAACAAACAACTCAACCACAGATGTGGAAATACAAAGCAACACCAATACCAAACACAGGGTCAAAGAGAGGTGAAGACAGACAGACTGTCTCACTGTAGGACAGACGTGAACAGATGAGTTACAACCACACCACCACCAATGCTGTATGTCTCACTTCTGTGGAACATGTAAGAACTACAGGATTGAACCATCCCTTCGCTCTCTTCTCTCTCTTTTCTTCTGGGGCCTCTCCAGCCACTCGGAAAAGCGAATAACTGCACAAGCTCCTGCTTTCCTCTCAGGCGGTGGAGCAAAATTTATAAGCTAAATTTCCTTTGAAGAAGTCCAGCTTTAGTCTACAGGATGTTTACCATCGGTGTCGCACGACCCGGACCCCACATGGACACACTGTAGCAAGTCTCCCCTCCCCTTGGGAAGAGATTTGACTCGCAACTGGCTCTAAGCGGTCAAAGATGCATGGCGTCGGCACGCTCATCCACCAAACACAGCCAGGAGACACATGGAGAGAACATGACCCCCACCGTGCCTTCGGAGAGTTGTAGCTCGATTCCATGACACTGTCATTTATCCTGGTTGTCTGTTTTACCTCTCGTAACCCAGGAGATCATCTGGGTTTATACCGCAAGAGGCCCCTATTAAGTACCGAATTACAATCAATTTGAAATGTTTTTGGAAGCCACGATGAAACAGGAAATCCAGTGTATTGAGTGAGGTGGGGGATAGTTAAAACTGATCAACCGCGACCAGAGAGCTCACCCAAAAATATTTATTACATGCGGTGTGTGCTTTTCTATACATGGTTGACATAGTTTCTTTTCCACTATTTTCTTCTGGGTTTTTTCTTTAGCAGCATACAGAACGCCAGCCAGAGCCCAATAGCGACAGACACAGCTTTGTGTTCAGAGCAGACTCTTTCTGTCATCATCAGTCTGTGAGCCACCGTGGAGGAACTTCAAATAGCTATCTGTGGTTACCTTTCTCTTCACAGAGCCAAAGTGTGTTTTGCTCTGTACAGTCAAATCCAGTGGGCTTAATAGTATAACCAAATGAATATATTGAACTTATCCAGAGTTTAACATTGTACAACTTGGATGGTTTCTGGGAATTCGGAAACATGCACTGTCTGTTGTGATAGTGTGGTTTTCACATTCCCAAGGCTGTGTATCTAAGTAATGACTTGTAAATACAACATTGACACACTGAACATAAAATTACACTAGTATCTTGTATTCCCTATGGTCCTTACCCATGTGGCATCCCTGTAGGTAAATATAGACTGGCCAACTAAAATACATTACCAAGAGTCAATAGAGATTTTATAGTTTGTTTCTCTCTAAGATGTATACTAAGTAATATGAATTAGTGTTATTTTGGGCAACCAATCATAAAGTAATTGCCAAGTATTCCTTTTTGTCACTGGCACACGTCAAGCTATCGAAGTATGAACCAAACATCAGAGATCATTTACATGTCATGCATCTCAAAATCTATGATTCTCTCCTCATGATTTTTAAGTGACATCCCAATACATGAACACGGAATTAGGCATTTAGAGACTGGAACCTCAATATCTGGCTTTGCAATGCCACCATGAAGACACAAGGATAATTATTTCCACACTCCAATAAACGACAAACGATCAACAACATTCCCCAGTTCACGTGTTGTTTTCCTTTCATCCTGAACCAATTCATCAGTTTGACTCACGAGCACACAACTGCTTCCTCAGGTCCATATCAGACCTCTTAGAGATAGCGGCACATGACTGAGTTCATTTCTCCTCCATTGTCAGTATCTTCATCACGGGCCTGATAATCACTGCATTACTGGCAGGCTTCGCTTGAAGAGTCATCTTAACCGATGTGGGCCAAAACGGATACACACTAAAACAGGTCAGGCCATGAGCAGTCACTGCCGGTAAAACTGTGTCTTAGGTTGTAAACGTATCTTCCTACTCACCTATACTTAGAGGAATGTTCAAAGTTAGTATCCGTAAAGTCATTCTATTACTCACAAAAGCATAAACAGTGTACCGTTGAGGTTTTATGGGGGAGATCAAAGACACGTCTTAGACCATGAATCATCCAAAAATAAAGTCAGGTCGAACCTCTCAAACACATTATACAGTAAATGTTTTGAATAAACATTCTCAGCTGGATGACTCTCAGTAGAACTTCCTTAGTAATAAAAGGAGTAACGAGCGTCAATCCAGTTCATAATGGGCTCTCCACGCCACACAAACAAATAAACCGGACTTCATATGGAGAATTTCGAAAAAACGGTTATTTAATAAATAGCGCCAAAATGACACATTGTAAAAACCACCACTGCTCTCTGAGGTGAACATTAAGACATGAATGAAGCCGCTCGGCTGGTTGCAACCAGCTCGTTCGATCCGGAATCCTCACCGACATCCAAGTATATCATCACTGCAAACGAGTATCCTAAATACACAACAGATACCGCCCAGTCCACACTAGAGATACAGCAAGCTGACAGCGAGATCACATCGACTCTCACGCATTTCCATTTCCAGACACAAAATTACTTGTGAAATTGATAATAGCTGATTATTAGACATTACAGATCTTACATATTGGATAGGGCTTACTTAGTTGATGACGATGTTTAAAAAAAAAAGTGTTACAAAAGAGGTTTAAGAACAACAGACAGATGCGTGAATTGCTTGGACCACCCCCACCCCCCAAAAGACAGGGAGACAGTTTGTTTTCTTGATTCAGAAGAGGAAACATTGGTCCGACACAACAGAATCCATGGTGAAAGTCGCTCACACTGTGGGGCAACGACAACACCCCTGGCCCCACCCTCATACAAAGAACCACCCCCTCTCGCCACCTCTCGACATAACCATGACTTGTGGCCGTGATGGGTCTCCCCCCCACTGTCCAGGTGACTGAAACTGGATTTTCGGCTGTGCTTCTTGGATCGTTATGTCCGTGGTCCCTCTCGGTTCTTCCCTTTTCACATCCTTCCGCTGTGCGTTACGCTACTGTACAAACAAGATACTGAACGCCATGACGACACAGCAACAGGCCACCCAGGGACTCTTACGTTCACCTGTCAGAGAGGGAAGAGAGCGAGGGATTTCATATTGGTTTGACAGCTTAATATCCACACACGTCAATGTTATTCACAGACCAACTCACTTACCTATTCTGGCACACTTCCAGAAAATCCCCAGGAGCCTAAAGAAAATAGTAAATACAAATGAATTGGTATGATTCAATACTTATACCTTACAGCTTCAACCATGTGAAGCAGCGATTGCAACCTCTCACTATTGCAGCCTGCGTTAACCCATTCAGATGCAACATTTGTGCGAGCGAGTCTACAAAACCATTATGTAAGCCAGGCTGACCCTCTTTTCTTTAGAAGACAAAGATCAAAACGTAGTCGGAAATACCCGGGCTCCAAACCTAGCAGTGGAGTCATTATCATCCGGCTCCTGGTGTAGGCCTGACCGGTGTTGGTGGAGGATTAGCGGGTTAAATATAGGGCCAGGCGCTGAGGATGAGCTGCTGGCGTGGGAGGGAGCCAGGCTTCCCTCGGTCACCGTGGTGACCACTGGACGATAACGCAGGCCAGAGACCGGAGCAGGGCATCGTCCACCGCGGGGTGCCGAGCTAACAGACAGGGCAGGCCACATCCGCACCCTTGTAGGGACTCTCATTCCGGGCGTGGAGGCTGATAAAAGATATCTCCTTTCCCAGTTGTCACTTCACACCGGCAACTCCATTGTGTTTATGTCAGTGGGGACGCTATTTTCATTCACCGTATGCAAATGAACCCGGTCCCTAACTCGCCAGAGGGTTTCCGCATACCATTCGAAATATCACTGTTCTGTAACTATGTTGCAGTACAGCTTCTGCAGGCTGTGATCTCGCTTAAAGCCTTCTACATTAACAGCTATCCTCTAAGGGACAACTACATGAGACGTCCTTTGTTTATAAAAGTTTAAGAAAATTAGTTCAAGAAATTGGGTTGTGACAGACTAGGAACAAAAACACTGACTCGAGACAACAAATTAATCTTGAGCAAAAGGATGCATTTCCCTTTGGGGAAAGTCCTCCCTATATCTAATGATGCCCCAGACTTATTAGAGAGTAAATCATGGATGGTGTTCTCCCAAAAATATAATGGCTCTATGTTAATGAAGATGAATATTTAAATGGTTGGTCTCCTGGCATGTTCATTAGTTCAGAAACACACCAACTTTCTTTAGGACTACTTGGTGTTGCTGAAAGGGGGGGGGGGGGGGGGGGGCGGCGCTGTGTGAGGTACCTACCCCGTCTTGTTTTTGTCCAGCAAACTTGGGGCTAGGGCTCTCAGGTAAGCACATGTACAGATGAGCAACAGAATCACTGTCAGCAGACTCTGGAAGTTGAAAATGGCAGACTGCACGGAGAGGGGGCGGAAGAGGGCAAATGGTGTGGACGGAAAAAGAGAATTACACATTTGTTCGCAACCAATATTTCATTACAGGTATGTCCCAGTGTAATAAGCTTCAAAACAACCGACAAGTCAGCTGCATCCATATACTGCTTCCCCTACAAGCCACGCTCCGATCTGCACCTGGAGTTAGCTATAATAGTTAGCTACCAGCTGTAGTCTAACTGTAGAGCAGCTTCTCACGGAGAAACTGTAGTTGGTGTCTCACTGACACTGGATATCTGTGACATCCAATGCAATGCAGACCAATCTCACTTGGCTCGCCCTATGCCTATGGCGTGCATGCACTGTATATCGTAGACGTGGCACCACTTCGCACAGCACAAGGCAAAGGTTGTTATCATAGAATGGGTTGATAGTAAGATATAGCTAAAAGCTACAACTTCGTGGTTGTTGCCGTGTAAATGTACGATAAGCACCCCCAGTACAATTAAGTGAGAGGTAAAAGAGTGTGACAAGCAACAACAAGACGGCTCTTTCCATGGAATCCTCAATACTAGCTGCTAATATAACGCTTGCTAGTTTTCGCTACATTGCTACTGTTTAGCTGGCACCATCACTACGAAGCTTCATCATAAAACAAATAAGACGCATCGCAATATGAAGTGAATAGCGGTGAAGGAGTGAAACATGGGTTTTTGCCACGGTTAGAGTTATCATGTAGCTAACAGGTTAATTTAGTTTGAATGCCAACAGCTTACCATTGTTGTTGGTTTTCTCAACGCCACATCACACTTCCCCGTAGTCCCTGGAACTTACGTAATGCGTGGCTGAAGGGAGGCAGTCTGTGATTGGCTAAGACTTGAATATGTCGGGCTTGTCAGACAACATGATAAAATGCGCAGTACATGCGTTTGCTTGAAGAAGTAAAACAAACAAAATTGCTCACCAGATGAAAATGATTTTTTGGTGTAATTCTTCACACATAGGCTTAAAATAAATATTAGGGTGTTAATTAGATTGTGTCGTCTTTACGTGGACATCTCTTGGTGTACAATGTGTACAGTTCAGTTCTGATGCTCAACAGCAGAGCATCCGTGACGTCAGACTAGATTATATGAATTGAAATCAAAACTAAACACATGCTTCTCAGGAACGCGGAAATCATTGCATTTGGGGTGGATTCAACAACTGAAGTAGGCTATAACAACTGTGCTATACAACTGCATTTTTGGGTTTGTATTTCCATACAAAAGGCTACACTATACGTCATGTTTTGCAAATGAAATTCAGAAATTAGGTAAAAGGGTTATAACTTGACAACTAGGGTGGGCGTAGGCTAGAATCGAGCACTTTGAGAGAATAATTGCTGTAAATTATGGCCTTACAGTGTTGTCTTAATTGTTCAATACTAGTGTAATTGGAGAAGCAAAAAGAGGTTGGGGTAAGGAAAATCTGTCATGGAGCCATTGGAGGTTTACTGTAAATGATGCCTCTGGAACGTTGTGCCCTGCTGACGTTAGACTGAAATGCTTGTGGTCCACTTCCCTCACAAGGTTTTCACAATGGGTCTCCTCCCTACAGCCATGCGCAAGTGACAGCATCTTGATCACATTTAAACCATGTTTTCTGATCCACCCCACCCCACTTCCCCCCAACCCTTAGGTCCCAGACACTCCTCTTGTGCCATGTAAGTAAGCAGGAAAGCGATGGGGTATTGAAAC
Source organism: Osmerus mordax (assembly GCF_038355195.1). Lineage (NCBI taxonomy): Eukaryota > Metazoa > Chordata > Actinopteri > Osmeriformes > Osmeridae > Osmerus > Osmerus mordax. The sequence continues at coordinate 5,069,648 of NC_090077.1, read as the reverse complement.
CACACATAAATCAATGTATTTTACAGCAAACGTGCTGATGGGATTTAGCTGTGAATGTTTGTTGTTATGATTTGTTGGAATGGAGACACTGGTACATGAGCTCCCAGAGGGATTGTGGAATCCCTCAGGCAGGATGTGTAACATGGCTGGATTAGTAATGAGGCAGTTCCCACCAAGACATGATTATTCAGTTAACCCCATGTTCTTAACTTTTCCTATAAACAAACCTCATTTTTAGGTAAGTGTGCTTGGTGTGCACTCATGCTAATCCGTACTGTTGCTGAGACCTCTGTAGAAGATCCCGGTACATTCCTCTGTTGTCGGAGTGACACATACAGTAGGCCTAAAAAGAGCTTTCTCTGATGTTCCCGCCTATGAGCAAATCACAAGTTAGTGCAGAGCATGTTGGGAATGTGAGTTAATTACACTGCTGGTTGGCCGGCCGTGGCTGTGTTGGCAGTGGTCTGTGTTATTAGGGAACCACTAATCTCTAACAAGCACCTTGAATTAGGGGCTGAGGTTATGTATGGCTTCACCCCAGTTCTCACAACCGTAACTCTTTCTTACTGCTGAGTTCTATGCAAGGCTGTATTGTGAGCCGGCTCAATATAGATTACAAGGAGATTCACAAGTCTTCAGGCTTGTCCTGTGTTCGTTGCTTGGCTACATTGGAACATTTGTTTTACTTTGAACAGGATTATCCGAGGCTGTTTCCAAAAATATTTAGTGTTTAATGATGATTCATTGCTGCTGTGCTTAGGCCAATTTTTTTTGCAATGAATAAACCTGACTGAAAAACACATCCTAAGCTTAGGCCAAGGCTATTGGCTTGTTAGGTCTAGGTAAAGGGGTGAAGGGTTTAGTCTTTTGTGGAACAGCTTCTTATGTGGCTCCAGAAGAGGTGAATCACCCTTCAGTTGCATCCATCACCTGGGGACAGCATAGTGCTCAATGTCTTATCACGCCTATTCGGAAACACACTGTTAGGCTTTAACCAATCATCACCTCATTCCAACCTCATCAACAGCGTCCGCTTTGGGCTATAATCAGACTTGCTTTACATTAAATTGCACCTCAAGGCCTTAGCATGTCAAGACAGAGTGTACAGTACAGTGCGACAGCCTCAAATTCCGTTGACGCGTGTCCAGTACAACACTGCCCTTCTGTCAAACTGTCTTCTCTGGCTTGCAGCTCGTTTGGGGAAATGGAGCTCAGTTAAGGCGTTGTGACTGAGCATTTTGCCCTGAACCACACTGTGTTGAACTCTGACCCTTGCTTCTCTGTGGACGGTCCATTATTCATTTACATTTACATTTAGCAGACGCTCTTATCCAGAGCGACTTACAGTAAGTACAGGGACATTCCCCCGAGGCAAGTAGGGTGAAGTGCCTTGCCCAAGGACACAACGTTATTTTGCACAGCCGGGAATCTAACTGGCAACCTTCAGATTACTAGCCCGATTCCCTAACCGCTCAGCCACCTGCTCAGCCACCTGACTCCCACCTGACTCCCTACTTATTCATGTCAGCTGCAAGGCTTGTACTGGACGGTTTGTCCTTAGCAAGTGAAGTTACCAATGTCTTCAGTGCTTGACCCCTATGGTACAGCTGTTTCAGTCATAAACCCGGCCAAATATTGGAAGAAGTTTGGCATTTAACCTCAGAACAAAGCAGGGCATCAGTGTTATTCAAATGTAACGAAGGTTGCCAGGTGAGATGTCCAATTTGTATGACGGCAGTGTCCACCCTCGAACGGTCACTTCACTTAAAACAATGAACTATGGTGCTGGTCAGTCGTGTCAACATTGCGTTATGCTTTGGTAGTGATTTATGGATTTTATTGAGGGATCAATATATATATATTTTTTATGTGAGTGATAACGTGATATAGCCTAATAAAAGAAGAAAAAAGCACTTCATTGAAAGTATCGCAGAGGCTTTTTGAAGCTTCAGATGAAGGGGTTTGGACGCGCTTGCTCAGCAACATCCATCAACCAAGTCACAGGTTGTCAATCATGCGTCCACGAGCTGATTGGCTCGTGCCCACGCTGACTGACACATTGCACGGGGGTTAAATGCATTCTACTGATGTGAATGCAAATATTCACTCTTAATCTCTGGATTACTGTTATCACATTTTCTTATGACCCTAACCGAGGATTGGACCTGCTTCAAACCTGCCTCTCCAGCTGTACTCTACCTTTGATAAGGGAAGCAGAAACTGTCAAATGCAATTCAAGTCAAAGACTATAAATATAGAAAACGTGATTACAGGAGCAGGGGGAATGGAGGTACTAACAGAGGATCCAGGAACAAAGAGAGGGAGAGAGAGGGAGGGGGGCAGACGAGTGTTGGAGGTGAAAGGCAGAAAGTTGAAGTGATGATTTAGGGATCCAGAGATTGGGCCCAAGTCAGGGGATAGGGCATGGTCAGGATTCCAGAGTTAGCTTTGAAGCCTGTCTCTGTGCGCTCCATTCCTGAGAGAGAGAGAGCTCTGTTTATTTAATTGGAGTGTCCTTCTGTCATTACAGTAGGGTCATCGTCCCCCGAACAGCAGATGGTACCATAACTAATGAATAGCCAGGCTCCCTTTATGAGGTTAAAGTTGAAGCCCCTCCCTCCCGTGTCCCTTTTCTCTCTCTTCCCCTCAATCCTGCCACACCCCACACCCTGTGTGGGGCTCCTGAGGTCAACTTGAATCTACCTGGTGCTCTGTGCGGACAGACAGTATGTGCATGTGTGTGGTGAGAGAACTCGACGTTCTAGCCCTGGTTTGAAGTCACCTTGACTTGCTCCTTGGGCGTCGCAACTCACGGCTTCCACTCCAAAGGGGCCAATTATCTTTTCGTTCTTTTTTTCAAACGTGTCCAAATGGCCAACTGCCAATTAAGCGTCCCTTTTCTCTAAGTCTGTACACAAGTTGCCTTGTACTTAGCAGAAAATATGTCCGACTCACTTCTCACCTCACGTGAAAGCTGTAATCACAGCTTCTGGCATAAGACATACGTAATCAAGTAAAAGTGTAGCTGTGTTTTCCCAAGACTATAAAACCAATGATTTTTGTGATTTGTTTGATTAGAATGTGTTTGCATGCACACACCAAGGCATACACACACACAATACACACAAACACTATTAAGCCAGAAGGCACTGTCCAATCCCTAAGAGAATTTTTTGGGGTCCGGTATGTACTATAAAACACAAGATACTTTTTTTTACTCTTTGCGGGTAAAAACACAAAACAAGGGTAGAGGCTGTCCTTAAGATTTATCATGGTGGCGTTTATGACCCTCATCCGAAGCTCCTCCACGGGTGTTCACGGTGTTGTGTTTCTCTTGTCCATCCCTGCAGGTCTGCAGCACCAGGCACAGGTCCAAGCTGGGGGGCAGACATGAGCGCTACGGTGCGCCAGATCGGCGTGTCGTCGGACCCAGGCAAGCCCTACTTCCTGCGGGTGGACTGGGCCACTGACCTGGGCGCCGGGTTCACTGTTGTCCTCAGTGACTGCGGCTCTGCCTGGATGGGAGAAGGTACGGCCACACAAACAGTGGGGATCACTGGATATCCGTTTGTACACCTGGGTGGTCCCTCACAGATAAGCAAGCGGGATAGTATAACCGCAATGTATGACAGCACAGACTAAGAAAGTGATCAAAACTATTACGATGAAAACGTTCGCATTTTTTTATATTTAAACAAAAGAAAAAAAACAAAAACACAACTTTTAGTCTTCAAATAGCCACAAAGACATGCCAAGCCATTGACGTACAGTGTGATACTGGCTAGGCCATATGACAGTTGTAATTACGTGAAGTTGAAGCTCTCTCCACGGAGAGCTTCCAGAATGTGTTTTCAGTAGATATCCCTCTCATCACGGTACTGAAGGAGGCACCTGGCCTAACTATGCATCCCAACACTCTGACTGGTGGACTGTTCCAGGAGAGCAGCCCCGACCTTGTTTCATCATTCTTCCTCACTCAAGAGTAACAGCTCACAGGTGTACAACATAGAGTTGTCTTTGTGTGTGTGTGTGTGTGTCTTTGTGTGGTGTATGTTTGGTGGGGCTTTGAGGAGTGTTACGAGCAGAAATATAGGCAATGGGCAGAAATATCAGCGTCACTAGAAACGATTTTGAATCATTTATATTAGAATTTGAATCACTCGACTTGAATATTCAACCTCACCAATTCAAATTAGGTAATTCAAATTCCGTTTTTTTTTTTTATTATCCAAGTTTAGCAATTCAAATGATTAATATTCAGTGTCTAGTGACTTATGTCTGCCCATAGAGCATCTGCTGAGTGTTTTGCCACAGCTTCAGGGAAAAAATGAAAGTTCAGACTAAGTGTATTGTAATAAACGTAAACAATGTGCATCTTTCCTCTGTGTGTTCGGTACATGTTTGTATGCGTGTGTGTGTATGTCTATGACTGTCCTCCTCTCCCAGTGCACCTGGAGCATACCTGCTCTCCCCCCTGCTCCTGTCCATCTGCAGAGATGACAGGCGGAGAAGGGACTGTGACAGATATACGCATGAATGTGTCTGTGTGTCCTCTCTCCGTGTACCGCGTGTGCGTGCAGCGTGCGCTCGCGTGTGCGTTTCTGCGTTTGAACCTGCGCTAATTGGGACCCTGGATCGCCTCTGAGCAGCTGGAGACCAGCTGACACCCTTCGGCCCGGCTTCCCGAGGGCCGCGCTTCTTGAAACTGCCACACGCCTGCAGCCGGCCCTTTTTTGTTCACGTGTTTTCTTTCGGGCCTTTCCGTCGGTGGCGACTCTTTTCTTTTGTGCCGTCCGTTCGTAAGGGGATGTTTAAAACGGCAAATTGTTGTTTACAGTGTCGGAGGAGGAGTTGACGAGGGAGGCGAGGAGCGTGGGTGTGGAGAGAGAGGCGTACGTCGAGGACCTCCATCGGGCCTTGACGGGAAAAGGAGGAAGACGAGGCGAGTGCGAAGGAGGCAGTGAGGCTTCCGGAACAGAGGTGTATTCCTTCCGCCTCTCGGCAGACCGCTGTCGTCTGTCGTACGACAAGAGCCTCCGGGGCGTCCAGGTGAGCCGCTCGCACGGGAGTATCCATCGGTACGAGCTCACGGTTGCATGTGCGGCAAGGCATCGACGCCAGACGTTTTTTACGTCCCCTTTGAAACGGGGTATCCCTACTCACTCCGCTATCTAGTCTCTCCGTCACCTTCCATCAGGTCGCCCCAAGGACGTTCGTCCATAATGGCGTACAAGCATGTTGTAAGGAAGCCCATGAGAGGTTTTACAGGGGGCTGTTTCTAGATAAGCTTTATTGTGTCTGGACAATAGCTACACCCGTAAACCAATCAGTTCCCCTTAGGCTGCTAAGGTGGTAGCCCGAATAAGGGCCTTAAATCTGGCTATTTGTTCACCGGTCATGGTGCTAGACTAGCTAGGTAATGATAATGGGTTTGGTTTAAGGATTAACCATGAGATGAGTGCGACAGACTGGTGCTTTCTATACCATGCCTATGTATGTTAGGTGAGGCCCCTTGGACTGCAGGTTATTAGGGGTCCTGGGGCCCTTTCCCAGGTAGACTACAGGGGCTGGAGGAGGCTGCAGGCCGCGGTCAAACAGGCCTGTTGTTAGCCGTGGACACAACAACTTGATTTATGATCTGCCCTCTGTGATATTCAAGAAGACACAGCACAAAAGACTCATTTCAAAGGAATAGCCACAAGCACGCGTTTGTGTTTTTGCGTACTGCTGTGTGTTTAAATGTGAAAGAGAGAGAGAGAGAGAGACAGGAGATGAAAAGGCGTGATTAAATTTTTCTTTTTGGTTTTTCTGCAGCGACAACAGAGGAGCAAATGAGCACTGTCTCTTTGGCAGCTCTGTCTCCTTAAGAATGTTGCCCGATTTCCTCGGACAAACTCTCACACCGAACACTCATAAACGAAACACCAACAAACAAACAAAACGTACTTTAGAAGACATGGCCTAATTCTACAGTTCTACAGTCTATTAACGTTACATCTGTTACATTGACTTTGCACTTTTCACATCTCCTGTATCCTACATTTGGTATCTCTTGAATATCCTCAATCACATTGTCTGTCATCACAAGAGTATAACAGGGTCTCATGCACGCGTGTGTGTGTGTGCGGTAGGTAGGTAGGTAATCTCAGCAGGCTGTTTGCATTAAACGTTAACAACCTCTCTGGTTAACACCTGCTTCTTTTCTTCGCTCCTTTCCCCCCCTCCCTGCCTCTCGGTCTTTTTCTGAACATGTCCCCAAAGTTGAAAAGTGTAACATAACTTCTCAGCAGGATAATTTCAGGGTACGGAAATGAGACAGGCTTCCTTCTGCTGCAGAAGAAAGACATCGAACCAGGTGGTGAACTTAACCTGACATTAATCTTTTATGGATATGACCCCTGTAGTTGTAATCATACGTGTAATACGCAATGTCGCCGTTAAACTGCTCCCAAGCAGGTGTTTAAGAAGTCCTACTCAAACATAAACTCTTCCCTAATGTGACTTTAACTGTCTCCATCATTTTTTGGGAAAATATATGGCTTTTCAACATCATGAATGCACTTTTAGCTTTTTATTTGATCTCCAAATGGAAATATTTTCCAGTCAGTTATGTGTTTTCTACAGTGATATTTTTGCTGTGCTTTGAGCAGAAAACAAGGTCTATACGAGTCCATATGAGATATGTAGTATGTTGTTCATTCAGCGACAGACAGAGTTTAGAAAGGAGGTCTGTTTTGGGCCAAACTAGCTCACCCATCAACCCCAGCAGATGTCCCGCAGGGCAGAACATGTATACAGAGACGAGCTCTGTCTGTACCTGAGCCTCCAGCAAAGGGCGAACACACAGAGGTCCTTCTCAGTCCTCACCTGCCACCTACACCTGCCCTGCAGCGGGACATGAAGAAGCCTTGAACATGATGACACCGAGGCTGAAATCGGCTCTTTGTTTGGCCCTATGAGAGCACAACAGATGTGATGATTGGCTGTTAGACTTGAGGATCATCACGATGATGACGCGAACGCAAGACTTTGCCATCTGGTTGTAGGGTTGCCAGGTTTGCCCCAGTGCCTCCCCCCAGTCAGAGGCAGCTTTGTGGCAGGGAGAGAAGCAGCTGAGTAGCATTCTGTAGGAGTTCAAACTTCATCGACACAACAGCCCTCCCTGTTCGCCCCTGACCCCACCTGGGTAGCAAAGCTATGGATGGCACCCCTCTTAAACCCGCACTGGGGTCAGAGAAGCCCTTTTACTCTGAGGTTCCAGAGCTAGCAGCAACACCTGGATATTATCTGTGGAAAGGGTTTGTTTACGGCTCACACAAGCACATCTCCTAAATGCCTCTACTTCAAGGTTTAACAGAGTTAGATGAAAAGAGATATATCTATCTATCTGTTGAGCTGGACCCATTTTACTGGTCTAAAACAGATGTTTTACTGAACATCATGTACCGCTAGTGTGGTCTTGTTGACAAAGACAAGATAGCCATGACAGATAGCCATAAAGGGGGTGTAAAAGATAGCTATTTGTGAGTGTGTGTGTGAATGTGTGTAAGTGTGTAAGGGTGTTGTAAAGTGATGACAAGCCCACACACTGAGTCACCTGCATATCTGTGTATGTGTGAACATGTGTGGGTGTGAACGTGAGTGTTTGTCTGCCTGTCATCAAGCAACAATGTACTAGTTTTACATGTATCTGAAACTGGAATATGAATCATCTCCTCTACTTCAATGTCATACACTGGATGCAAACTCAATTTGATCCCATTATGGTTACTGTAGTCTTTACAACCCTGCTCTTCCCATTAGCTTCATCCCAGGCAGACCACCCTGATCCTGGGGAGAGGTGTTAATTGAGACCCCCAGCTCCTGGGTGACCCTGGCTGAATTGAGCATTGTCTCATGTTTGTTTCAAACAGCTCTAATGTTACGACTCACCAGGGACCCCTGACTTCTCAGCAGGACTCGGACTCCAACCAAATTAACCTCAGGCCTCCGACTGTCAGTGTGTGTGTGTGTGTGTGTGTGTGCGCGCGTAATGACACCGTGAGAAAGGCGGTTTAATGTCATCTCTGAGAGAAAGAAGGAGAGAGAAAACGATTACTGACAGAATCTTGCTCCAGTATCAATCTCCAGCCTTAATTCCATGTACAAAAAACCTCAGAATGGCAGATCTCAAGGATCTCCCCATTTACAGTCCAACTGGAGCCTTAAAGGCTAAATTGCTTCAATGTTGAAATAGTCTCCCCGTTACAGCCATTACTGGATGGTTATTTCCATTCCATAGACCACATCTTAATGAGTGTGGCTCATTCTTTTGGCTGTGGAGGGGTGGGGGGTGGGGGGGGGTGCCGGGGCAGGGCAGGCCCCCACCCCCATCCCTGGGGGAAAGGTGGATGATGTTCAGATGGAGGAGGCTTTACGGATGAAGTCATTCTTACTGCGTATCCAATGAGATGGAGTGTTCTTTCTACTAAGGGCTTTGACGAAGGGAACGGTACTCTGCCAAAATGAACTTTATCCGTCCGTTTCTGATACTGTCGCTTCAAATCAACAGTGCCCGAGACTTGTGTCTGGCTAATCGCGTTTGGTAGGAAAAATCGTTTGTGCTGCCATACATGCTACTTGGCTGTCTATAGGAGTGAGGTCTTCTAGGAAAAGCTCCTCATCTTGCGGCTCGGAGCTAGCATCCCGGTGTTGAGCCCCGCTTATCCACGCGCCGATAACACGGGACCTTCTCCTGCCCCTTGGGGGCCTTGCCGGCCGAACGCTGGGCCCCGGCAACATCCAGGAGGCCTCGACCCCTTCCTCGTTATCAGTGTTTATACCCGAGGACACCTCCGCTGCCACCCTCTCCTCCGTCTACCTCCGCTGGGCACAGTGTCGTGCCAACGCTGTCGCACCCCCACCGTGGGAGAGGAGACGAAGGGAAGTGGGAGACATCGGGACGGAAGAGCCCCCAATGTAAACCCAAACCCCAGATTAAAAACCGGCTGCACGATAATGCCGTGTCGCGACGTGTTCGTCAAGGTCCTTGGCTATAGGGTTTGAAGTGTACGGATGGCACCGTGGGCTGATACGGAGGGTTCTGTCGAAGCTGCCAACTGATAGAGGGGAACCGTGCCGGAGGAAACGGGAGAGGAACACGCTGGGCAGAACAGTGTCTCCGTATGTCCCGAGAGGCCTGCCTGGATGTCTGTCTCGTCTCGATGCTCTTGGTCGTCTCGTTCACGGCATTGTTCTGGGTTCTGAGAAACGAGAATCCCGCATCAAGATGTGTTGTGGCTTCATGCTGAATAGTTTGATTCCATGCCAGACCTCATTCGGTTTGGACAAGCTGAAACCGTAACAACAGATGGTGTCCAGTTTTGTTTTCCCCTTTTTGTGACTTAAATTTGATGAGTTGTAAATCAACAAAACCAGACATCCAGGCCAGAAAATTGTCCAATGATAAGTTAGCATAACAAACCTGTGTGTTTGGCCACTGATTTATGAAATCAGAGAGGAATACACCACAGCGGAATGCACGTCAATGGGAAAATAACAGTGTGGTCAAACTGAGAAGCACCATTCAAACGCAGGCCAGAGAACACAGAAGCCCAGAATATCCTGCCTTCTCTGTGTGCCTGTGTCTCGTCTGAGGACTGGATTATCCAACACGTACAGTATCTGGCACTGTGGGGACAGGACTTGTGACTCATTCTTGTTCCAAATGAACAACCCCCGTTATGGAAAGGGCCGGCTTATCTCCCTCTCTCTCCTTGTTCTCGGACGCCTCTCCCTTCCTCCTTCTTATCTGAGGCGCTGCCTCTGTGCGTTGGGCACGAGAGCTGGTGGGCACAGCTCTCTCTCCAGCGGGTACCCACGCTTCCCATACTAAAGGCACTCCGTCTACACACAGACACACACACACACACAGGCACGCACACACTTACAGTGCCTGGGTTGACATGCGTAGGTCTTGTGATGATAGGGAAAGAAACGAGCCTTCGGACCACATTTTTGTTGATGTTCGAGACTCCAGATAAGACAGGACAGCGTGTCCTGAGGAGCCCCTGGCCTGCACGTTCTAGATGTTTCCCTGCTCCAGCACTCCTCATTCAAATGAATGTTCCGTATCAGGCTTCTGCTGAGCTTTAGAAACACCCATTCATTAGAATCAGACGTGTTGGAGCAGGGGAAAATGGAGAACATGCAGGACAGTGGGTCCCGAGGACCAGGGTTGAGAACCACTGTTCCAGAACATGCCGGACAGTGGTGTCATGGCCCTAAGCTAATCAGCCTCCTTCCCCCTCCTGTGTGTCACTGTGGCTGCTCATGACCTCGTTACTTTGATAATTTACACCTGTTGCTGTTGGTTCCTCCATTTAAACCTCGTTTGTTCTTCTCCTCTTTGCCAGATTGTTTTGCAGAACTCCTGTGACTGCCGGGTTGGTGTCAGACTCCTCGTGTCTGGATTATTATTTGGAATATCCCGGAGCATATCGTTTATTTGCACTTGTTTTGAGGATAACCTAGAGCTTTCAATATTTTGTGGTATTTTTCCCAGTTTTTTGTACTCTTGGAGACCTGATAAACCCTTGTGCTGCTTTCGGGTCACATGACCCAAAGATTCATAACAAACCATTGTTGTGTTTACCCAATTTTACCCAATACAAAAACAAATACAAATAATTTTCTTTTAACCTTTGCAATGTGGGGGGTCTGAGACAGCCCAACGGTTAAAAGAAAATTCCTCACTTTATTTTTGTATGCGGTAAAGTTGTCGCGATACGACGGTGGGTCACAATGACTGATGGGTCAGAATGACCCGAAGATAACACAAGGGTTAAAGAATTCTTCTTTTTGACATCCGCTGCATGTGATTCCTACCACTCCCAGTGACGAGTGGGTTCCGAGGACCAGGGTTGAGGTATTAAGGAATGCTTTATTGTGTTATGGTAACATTTTCACTGAGGTCATGTTCCTTTTCTTTGTCTTCCACACCTACATCCCTACACCCTTCTCTTTCTCAGTGTCACTTTTGGGCACTGGCTGTCTGGACACACACACACACACACATATGCAGGGAAACACTCCCATCGCTTTTGCCTCTCTTGAGGCCATGTATATTGGCATCAGATACAGCTATTTACTTATGAAATCCACAGCTCCCTATTTCTCTGCGCGGTTGCTTACACAAGTGCTTGAACTTATCTCCCTCACATGACATCTCATGTCAACGGCAGTTTTCTCACAGATTACGTCTCCTTGAATTATCTACCAGGCCATCTACTGCGCAAATCCAGCGCAGGGTTTAGCGTCCGATGAAATGTTTGCTTCGTGGTGGTCATTTCTTATAGAGAGGATAGGGATTGAAGTGTTGGAGAGATGATTGACACCCTATACCAACAGTGTTGTATTATTTGTCCTCCCAAGTGGCTCAGGGTGGTACCTCCCATATTGCCTGGTGCCTTGCCCACGGGACAGTTACATGCCAAGACCAGCTGGCATGGTCCGGCGAATTGGACCTTTCGCTTTATCGCCGCTTCACAGAAGGGCTAAAAGAAAGCAAAGGATTGTGGGAAAGAGACAATTGACAAGGTGACGTTGATCGCGCTGCCAGCCTTTCCACAGGGACCTTCCACCTCGGGAAAGGAGCGTGTTTGCCGCCGTTATCACTGATAACGGGCCAACAATGGATTTCAAGCCTTTTCTTTCCTCTGCTAGCTGTTGAGCAGTCACTCGCCTCAGTACCTCCTTCAGTAGGAGATGGAGATATCTCTCGGAGAGGAGTGTTCGCGTCAATACTTAAACAGTTTGACTGCCTCGGTCACCCAGAGGGGTAGAAGCGTATTCAAACACAAATCTTTCCTTCACAGCAAAGCTTTGTAGCGTTGCCAAATGCTATGATTACCCCCGTATTAGAACTCTGATCTGTTATTACTGTTCAGCCATTGTTGAGACAGCACTGTGCTGAGGCCCAGTCGGGCGCATCACGTAGACCTAACCGACAGGGTCAAAGGCGTTTACAGTAGTTTACAGTAGAGGGCCGCACCAGACCTGTCATTAGAGCACGGTAATTACTAGGAATAGGGACTAACCCTATTGCACAGCGCATATACCAGAGGGGGAACGGGGATGTCAGTGTGACGGTGTCACTGTCTCTGCCCTTACATTAAGACCTCTCACTCCTGATTTATCACCTCAGCACTTTCTACTGGAAGCGTCAGACAGGGGACGACAGGTCTTCTCTGGCACGTGGGGCCAGGTGTACTGTGGGAGGGAGGGGGGTCGCTGGTGGTAGAAGCAGAGGGGGGAGGTCAGGGTTCAAAGGGGAACTAAGCATATAACCCAGAGTGTGTGCGGTATTAAGTAGATGCACAGATACCGATTATCCATATGATAGGCAGGCATACACAGATAAACAAGCATGTCAAACAAGAAAAACTCTAGCTGTTTACAAAACACGCCATCACGGGTCAGGTGGCTGAGCGGTTAGGGAATCGGGCTAGTAATCTGAAGGTTGCCGGTTTGATTCCTGGCCGTGCCAATGACGTTGTGTCCTTGGGCAAGGCACTTCACCCTACTTGCCTCGGGGGGGAATGTCCCTGTACTTACTGTAAGTCGCTCTGGATAAGAGTGTCTGCTAAATGACTAAATGTAAATGTACAATAACAACAGTGTCCATGGTGTCATTAAGGTGTATAATAATTCTTTTTAAAAGTATGATGGCAGATACTGTATCACACGTCTTTTCAAATGTTACAAGCTGCAAGTTTTTAGACCTGGGTGACATGTATTCATCATGATCGACAATTGCAAAATGTCAGTACAACTTTGGAAATCTTGCCTCTCAACCACACATTTCAATGGAATGTAGAAAACAAAAATGCTGACAAATCTTTGTTTGTGTTTCCAGAGTTGAGGCTCAGGCCTCCTCACTCACAAATACATCCCTGGGGCTCTCGATATGCAGTTAAATGCTCTACCGCTGAACTATACCTATCCCTGGAGACAGATGGAAAACGCAGAAGCTAGCAAGGATACATTGTGATTAGACAGAAACACAGAACTATTTATTGACAGTTTCCCGAGGCAGGACTGTACAAATATCGCTGGCCTGCAGTTCATCAAGCAAAATGTGTTGAAAAGCATGCTGTGTAAACCAAATCGATGGTCTGTAAACAGAAATGAGTGCTTTTGCCTTGAATCAGGCTGCAGGCTGTTCATGAGAGACAGACACAGGGGAATAATGGTTGTGTGTGTGTGTGTGTGTGTGTGTGGGGGGGGGGGGTTGTTTATCAAGGTAAATCGAAAAACTGTGAACTGGAATGACGATGACTGCGAGGATGCTGTTGCATTTGCTGTATAAAGTACCTGAGCTGTGAGATCGAGCAACGGGAGGGATGGGTGGAGAGTGGAGCGGAGAAGAGGGGAAGGGAGAGGAGGACATGCAAATAGGCAATGTCGGCGAAGGGGAGAGATGAGCTGTGTGCTGTCCACTCTGCCTCCTCGGATCAGAGGAGCTGTGGAACAGCTGTGTAACCTGCCCGGACAGCTCCGTGCCTGGACAAAAATGGTAGGCATTTAATGGTGCCGTTTGAAGACGGCGGCTTTATTACAGTGGGTCGACGACCCCGACGCAGCCCAGCGAAGATTTAGCACCCCGGCCTTCTGGTTTTCCCTGGGCCACTGTGGATAGGGCCTCTCATGTTCTCTATCTCTGGCTCTCTCTATTTTTCTCTCTCTCTCTCTCTCTCTCTCTCTCTCTCTCTCTCTCTCTCTCTCTCTCCTGGGTGTGATGAAATCAGCATGCATCAGCTCTATACTGTACATGACAGTTGTTGACAGGGATTCAGCCGAGGCATGGTCCAGTATAAATGGCCCTGCTATTTCACCATCCTGTTTCACCGTGTTCTCCATGGTTTTAAAGTTTGAAACAAAGCTGGAAAGATACGATTTTGGTGCACTACCGTTGGTATTTGATCCCCAGAAGCGAAAGCAAGACCAGATACAGCTGTAGGCCTACAGTCTATTTAAATATCTTTGTGCTGGTTCAGCTAGCCTGCGTAGTTTAGCTACGTAACCTGCAGCGAGACAGACCCTGTCAGACTTCCAGGTTCTGGAACATTCTCTGCAGCAGTCTGAACCCCTCAGTCTGTGTCTGCACGGAGACACCAGCTCACAGTGACATGACCACACCATCTCAAAGCAACGCTTTGCGTCAATAGAAGGCATGTCGCGCACAGAGATGCTATAAAACAACTCCCATCCTGTCTCTGTCCACTGAGCTCATCCCCGGCAACATTTGATGACATCATTCCTCATACTTGTTGAACGGCTCCTTCTTTTCAACTTGTCTGCAGTGGTAAAATGCCCCCCCCACAGGACTGTAGAAGGGCCTATCATCAATTCTGTGCACACGGTCAACTTTCTGTCTGTGAAAGATGCGTGTTCTGGTGCTGCGACCTTTGTGGTGCTGACGACACACGCTGCCTGTTGAGGTGCTCTCGCTTGAGTGGTGGGAAGGACGAGGAAGACAGTCAAGTGGAAGTGGGTAGCTTCTCTCTTTCTTAACCCAGGGGCTCTTTTAGTTCTGGTGTGCGTGTGGGTGTTTTCGGAGGCGGAGGGAGGGAGGGGGTTTGGTCTCCCGAGATAACCGATAACCCTTAACCCCTCTCGGGGTGAAGAGGCTGCCGCCCTGGAGCTGCGTGTCCTTCCGAGTGTGTGGAGAGTGGGCTACTTGATGCTGGAGGAGCTCCCGAGGTGATAGTAGGGAGTCCCACACTGATAAACCTTCCCCTATCCTCCCATCCTCCAACTCTCTCTCTCAAAAACCCTTCAGTTCAGAGTCATGGACCCTTCTCCCTCCCCAGCCCAGCATGTGAAGTCCGGCCTGTTCCCACACACTTACATGATCACCTCTTCTGTTCTTCTCTTCCTCTATCTCTCTCTTTCTCTATCTCCACCCCCCCCCCCCCCCATTGGCTCTCTCCTTCTCTAGATGAGTATAGGTTCGGTGGAGCTACTTCCTGCTCTAGATCACGTGGAGATGACCAGGGATCTGATTGGTCACAGTGTGAAGGGCTGCTCTCAGCTGCAGTTGGAGAACAAACAGCTTCTGGAGCAGAACCACACCCTCAGACACAACCACCAGCATCTCCTCGCACAGTAAGGACATGTGTGTGTTGTTTGGCCAGCCCCGTTTGTTGTGGTCTAGAGGTTGTTTACAAGTCTACTTTGCTCAATGTTGGGCAGACAACTCCTTTCTGGACTCATCCAGCAATGACATCATCATCAGGGGCCAGGGCAGGGAGGGTCCTCTGACTCAGCCACAACAAGGAATTTGTCTCATTTCATTTGTATTTACTTCTGTGGGGAGAAGTCTATTCGCTCATGGGTGGATGGAGGAGGGTCAGCACAGAGGCCAGACAGCACTGTCTCATCATCATGGGCAGGGCCCTCTGTCTCTCTCTCTCTCTCTCTCTCTCTCTCTCTCTCTCTCTCTCTCTCTCTCTCTCTCTCTCTCTCTCTCTCTCTCTCTCACTCTCTCTGTGTCTGTCTCTCTCTCTCTCTCTCTCTCTCTCTCTCTCTCTCTCTCTCTCTCTCTCTCTCTCTCTGTGTCTCTCTCTCTCTCTCTCTCTCTCTCTGTGTCTGTGTCTCTCTCTCTCTCTCTCTCTCTCTCTCTCTCTGTGTCTGTGTCTCTCTCTCAGGTGACCCCTCTGTGCTGTTTCTCCCCCAGACTGGAGCAGTGTGTCGAGGAGAAGGTCGGCATGGAGTCCGACCTGTACTCTCGTTTTGCCCTGGTGCTGCACGAGAAGAAGGCTCGGATCCGCGGCCTGCAGGACTCCCTCAAACAGCTGCAGCAGAGCAGCCTGGACCGGGAGGGGGAGGACGAGGACGAGGGGGAGGACATGGAGCGGTCAGAGGGCTTTAACACGCACACGCACACTCAACCGCACATATACACACCCACTTGCGCGCACGCACACACGCGCACGCACACACACGCACCCGCACATATACACACCCACTTGCGCACACACGCTGACTCACAGAGGCTTTATGGCAGTTTTTATGAAAACATTGTTGATATATCTAGCCTTTCAAAACTATTACATTATTTAAACACCCAAGTGCCAACTGTGAGACCAGTGTGCAGGCTCCTGGTCAGTGTGTGTGTGTGTGCCCGTGCGTGAGCGAGTGTAACCCGGCCACACCCATGGCACTTGTAAATGGTGGTTAATATATTTCAACGTTTGTTTTTGTACCTCCCCTCAGGGCTGTAAGTTCAGTCAGTCTCATTGCTGGACAGTGGCTTGTGTCTGGCTGTCACAAAGACCATCATGGCTCACCTAACACCACTCTGTCTCTTTTTCTCTCTCTCCCTTTCCTTCTCCTTCTTCCTCCCTCTCTCTGTCTCTCACTATCCTTCTGTCTCTCGTTTTCTCTCATTTTTCCCCTGTCTTGCTCCTTCCCTCTCCCTCTCTCTCTCCTTCTGTCTCTCTCTAGGGGAGAGACAGTTACTGACCAATCGGAGCGTGGCGACAACGTTCCAAAGATGGGAGAATCGTCCCAGAGCTTCCGTTGGTCCCAAGCCCCAACCGTCCTCATCCGCAGAGGTGTGTGTGTGTGTGTTCATCGATCATCCCATTCGTGTGTGTGTGAATGAGTTTACAGTAAGTGTTTTTGGAACTAATGTTTAACACAGGCACGTGTGTGTGTGTGTGTGTGTAGTGTGTGTTTGAGTCTGTGTGCATGTTTGCATCGTAAAGCCTACGCGCTATTGCAATTCCATTGCTACTCCGTTTGCAGGGTTTCATTGATTGAATTATCCCAAGATTTTTAAATCGACTCTGGGCCAGTCTTTTTTTTTTTTTAAGTATATATTATTATCAGAACACAAATGGAGGTCCTTATGGACGGGTAACTTTCCATGTTCCTATACTGTGTCTAGGGTTGTTCAGACCAGACCAGTGTTTACATAGGTGTCATCGACCATAGAAATACACGAGTGTTAGGACATCTTCAACTCTTGCCCAGTTCGCTGGTGTATGGTACCAGATTGGGTGGACCACAATCAGAGCATGCTTTCGCCCATTCCCGGTAACGCGGGCTAATGAGGTCATGGGTCACATGACTCAGCGTGACGACACCAGCGAACGCGGTCTCTCCCATGCACAGGTCCCTCCCTTTACTGCACAACACTTCACTGCTTTATAAATCAGCCTCCAGATCCCAGTCAAGTGCACGGCGGAAAGGGGGAGGTGATGGGGCGTGGGAGGTAAGGAGGGGGGGGAGGGGGGGGGGGTGGTTCAACTCAAACTGTCTCCCAGAGGGAACGGAGATCCGAGAAACACTCAAGTTCAGAGTCATGTATAAGAGTGTGTGTGTGTGTGTGTGTGTATGCTTGCACATGTGCGGCAGTGTTTACAGTCGTTCACCCATCCAACACATCCAGAGTCGCTGGGCGTTGTCCTCTTGGCTAGGAGGGTTGAGCTGAAGCGCACAGCCCAGTCAGATCCAGCCCTGGCTGTCTGCTGCAGACTTCCATGTACATGTAGCCATTGAGCTGAGACTTGATAAGGTGACGTGAAATGGTGCATATAGTAAGTAAGACGGGTAACAAAGGCACAGATCTAGCTGTATTTCCGTGGCTTTTGCCAAGAAACATACATTTTACAGCGAAGTTCATGCACATTTTGTAAGTGCAGTTTGTTAACAGTGTTGAACATTGTTAATGGTGTTAATATAAGGCTGGCTTTGGATTTGCTCCTCCCCACAACCTTTAAAGAGAACCGTGTTTTTAAAAATGTGCACAATGTTGCTGCTTTTGTACTGTGGTGTGTTTGTGTGGAGTCATTTGACTTCCCCTGACCCCGGTTGACCCTTGTCTTTATAGCAGAGGTAACATTTTATTGGGCCTAGTAAGGGAGATTAGATGGACAGACTGAAGCGGGGCAGGTAAATGAAGAGATGGCAATCTGAAGCACAAACCTGCAGCACAGGAAGAGCTGAAGACCTCAGTGGTGAAAGGATGGATGGATTAGTGGCTGGATGGAGAGAGAGAGAGATAATGGCGGTGAGCAAAGCCTCAGAATGATAGGATGATTTGGAGGCAGGTGTGAGAGGGCAGGAACACGACGCGTCCTCTCTGCAGAATTCACCTTCAGTTCAGCCCACATGTTCCTGCTCATGACTCACAGCACCGCCTCTCTAGATGGGGAACTGTTGCCTGGGTCCACAGGTTAAGAGTGGGGGTGTTTATGTGTGTGTGTGTGTGTGTGTGTATGGACTTGTTGTGGAATGCCCAGTCTGTTATCAGTGGTCAGCAGGATTATCTAAGGTCATCATCCCTCCTAGTAATTGGTCATTGGATGTGCGTTAATGTGTAAACAGTGTTAAAGTCCAAGCAAATATATACTTCAAGTATACTTCAAGTATAAGTACAAACAGTACTTATATACAGTATATTCAAATTTCCAGTAAGTATGTGAATATATGATTTAATAATGGTCTCTTGTACTTAAATACTTGTACCATATGCCAATTTTGTTAACAATCCCATGTGAAAATGGGTATTTCTTTACTAAGTGAGTGTGTGTGCGCGTGTGTGTGTGTGGCCTAGACGTCAGCCCGGAGAACTCCATGGAGGACAGTGTGTTTGACAACTCAGGTGTTCTGCCCAGCAGCAAGCCTCGTCTCCTCTATCCTCGAAGCCCGGAGTCTAAGAAGGCCTCGCTGGACAGGAAATGAACCCTGAGGTGAGGGAAACATCTCGTCAGACATTCTAGAAGATTCCTAGCCTGGGAACCAGACGAATCTGCCGGTTCATGTTTTATTTACATTGGTCTGGCCACCCTCCCATTCAAATAGATTTCCATCCAACTGGTATCTGGTCTGGCCAATCACATTAGTTTATTTGATATGGGGCGGGTTTAGTACGAAGAGCACCATTGAGGCATTGTAGTAATCAATCAAGATGATGTTTCGTTGCTCTGATTGGTTGTATCTATCCAATTCTATACAGTTGCATTTTGGTCTGCGCCCATTGAATAGCGCCCCTTGGATATGCATTTGCAAATTGGTCTGGAGATGCATGGCTAGATGATATCAGTGTCTATTCGAAATAAGAAATACTTTCTTTTTTTTTTTCTTTTTTTACTTTTATTGTAATTCTTATTGCATACTTGTCTACAGCCTCCACTCATTCCTCACAAGTTTCTCCCATTTTTCTCTCTGAAAGTTTTCTCTAGGGTTTAGGTTGGTTATAGCTGCTAAGCTGTGGTCTGTGAAGTCCTCTGTGACATTGCTTGTAAAAAGGGCTATACAAATAAGATTTGTTTCAGCCAGTGTATTTTGACATTGAAACCTTGTTGTAGTGTATGTCTGTTTACACAGCGGCCTCTGATATTAGCAAAAAAGAGAAACAGATGGTATAGTAAGACCGAGTTTCTAGTATGTTCTAGGTCAGAGAGTGTTGGTCTAACCCATATTCTTCTCGTTGGTTTTCCAATATAATCCATTCTATATGAACCAAAGCCAAAGATAAACATCTATCAAATGCAAAAATCATTATGTTTGTTTAGACACCCAAGTGGCTCGGCGAGGAATTCTCACAGGGCAAATATAGGCCTTTATCCTGGACCTCGCCTGTCAGTGCTGTGCTGTTCTCTGGAGGTTCTCATACGACATCCTGGCATCTGATCCCAGTCATCTCCTGGAGTTATTAGACGTCCATTCCATTACTCACTACACACATGCATCTTTCATACTGGGGCATTGAGTCAGAGGTAAATATCTGCAAACTAGGAATCTACAGCCGCACTGCATTCAGAGGGCATCCCGGATTGCTAGTTTACTGTTACTCATCGCAGCATAACCTAATGTGTGCACTGTTTACTGGGCAGACTTTGTCTCTCAGTCACAGCAATGTGTAGTGACTCATTAGTTTGAATTATTGCAGATATCTGTTACTTGTTTCCTATCTCATACAGAGAACAAATAAATATATTTACCAGTTTTTTCCCCTCCCTCAAATAATGTAATTATTTTACTAATTATTTTACTAGTGACAAAGAGATCCCCTAGTTCAACAGCTTTACGGCAGGAGAACATTGACTGGCTCCAGTTCTATGATTATCAGAACTCTCGTCTCTCTGTGTCCCACCTTCACGGACGTATCCCAGTGAGTTGTCTAATTAACCACCGCACCAAACACCACGTGAAACAGCTTGTTCAGCGACAGGAGGTGTTGACAACAGCATCTTGTTCGCGTCATTAAAACATGCGGGTCTCTCATTTGGCACCCTGGCTCTTCCAGAAGGCCTGAGTTCGACTCTTGTTAGCTTTGTTTTACTCAAAACAAATAGCACCGTTTCCCAGAGTGGGACATACAGTGTAATTGAGCTCTGGCTTGTGCGATGGCCTGTTTGGAAAATATTAACTATTAGCTAGCTTTACTGTAATGTATTTCTCTCACTCTCTCTCTCTATTTCTCTCTATTGTTCTCTCTCTCTCCCCCTCCCTCCCTGTCTCTGTCTCTCACTCTGCTTCTCCCTCTACCTATTTCTCTCTCGCTCTCTCTTTCATTCTCTGTGCCAGGAATCAACACCACCCTCGCCCGAACACAATGACAAACACAACCAAGCCACCTGGAGACAGACTGTATGTCTTGTCTGGACACTTGTATTCAGACTCTCTAAATTATACTCAGCATTGTCCATGTCGATTTCTCGCCGGTCGCAAAGGACATGAGCTGCGCTCCAGTTCTCTTTCAGTGATCTTCATTCAGTGTCCTGGCAACGCGTTGGTGCTTGACGTGACGACAGCGGCAGGCGGTGTGGCGGTGGTTAATGACGTAGAGGCCACAGTCGGGGCAGGGGGGCCTGGGATATGGAAGCAATTTCTCAACAAGAGTTTGACTGCGCCCTGAGCTGGAACAGGCTGCCAAGATTCCCAAGGCTCAGAGTGGAGATGCACTGAATGGATGTATACATGACATGATATATCTATCTACTGCCTGTCTGTCTGCCTGCCCCAGAGGTGTCCAGCTTAGCGAGGGCAGGGTTGGAGTGAGGCTTCCGTGTGTCTGTACCCGCTTGACACCACAGATAGGCGACCTTTGACCCCTTGGCCCCCTCCTACAGTGCGCTAAGGACCCAATGATACCTACACATCTGCTCCTGACAACAGGAGGTGGCTGGGCTAATCCCACCACGCGCTGGGTAACCCGGGACCTAATCCCTGCAGGAATGTCCCGCGGTGCCTCCTCTTCCTCACAGGCGAGACACACAGAATAGTCTGAAATCAAGTTTTACATTTTGAGGTCAGAATTTAATATGTAATCCTTTTGGGGGCTACATTTTTAGGCAAAGAGAACTGGAGGGAAAAAAAAGAACTCATCTGTATGGTTTATTTTCTTGTTATATGCTGGTTCATCTTTAAGTAGGTCTGAACCTTTTATAAGCATCGGATTTGACCTTGTGGGGACACAAAATACCCACTGGAGGTTGGTGGGTCAATGCTGGCTCGTCACCCTCGGTCGAATCGGGTTAACCCTGTTGTGAGGGAGCGTTGACGGCTATGCTAGCCTTCAATTAAGCGTCCACTGACCTGCTTATCATCGTTATCCACTTAACCGTGCACCTGTGCCCTGCTCCCTACCCAGGGGGAAGGACAGGCCTCTTCCTGTCCTGCTCTGTTCCACCGCTACGTCGAGAACGAGAGAGGAAAACGAAAGGAGGGGGGAGAGGAGGGAGACTAAGAGGTCTTTGTGTGCTTAGGGAGGTACCCTGTGTTCTCACAACCTGCAGAGATTACCCGAGATGGCTCTCGTGTTCAATAAGCCGTCGTTTGAAATCAAGAAATATGAACGGCTTTGCTGGTGGGGATTTCCCATTCAGCAAGATAGACAGAAAGGGGCTCAGTATGTCTATCGCAGACCCCGATTAAAATGGTTAAACAGTTTGACGTTCGATGAGTCAAGCAGTTTTTATTTAAAGATCCCCTCGTGGTTACACCAACCCGACTTTGAAGTGTCGATTGACAGTCGAAAACCCATAAAAGATGGAGGACGCGTAAGTGCTTGTTTTTCGCTTCTCGGCCTCCTCTTTCAGCAGCTTAATTGGTTTTGTAGCCACAGTCGTGTCATAGTGCATTACCCATCTGGCCTTCAGGCCTCTGTGGGCTGTGTGGCTGTGCGTCAGGGGCGCTGCAGGTATGCGAGTAAAGCAGCACGCTGGCAGTTGGATCAGGAGGAATACATTTCAGAGCGATACAAGCGCGCCAGGAACCCTTCCTGCTCTCCTGCTTTGAACTGACTGTGCCAGCGTTGGCAGATGTGTGTGTGTGTGAAAGAGAGAGCTGCTGTATCAACCTTATCAATCCCACAACAAGCCGGGTCCACATTAGGCGTTTTGTTGTTCGTTCAACTTTAGTGTGTTGGTATACCTTCGTAGGCTTAGAGCTTTTCCCATACTCTCTGTGAATCCTCACACGATTACTGAATGTTCACCCAGGGAATGGCGTTAAAATATGCTTGTTTTGGAATAACAGGATTATATAGTGCTCACTTGGCCTATGTCAGTGTCATGACATAGGTCTTCTAGCAAACTGCTACCAGATGCAGGAGAAAGACCTGTGAGATGGATATAGAATGTCTGCACAGACCAGTCGAACATAACTGTTTACCTTCTCCTTAGATAATGTCATAGATGATGTCATCGACTAACAAAATATAGTGGACTATTACTCTGAAGTCAACAAATTCAACTTGGGAAACATTTGAAAGTCGAATGGATTGGGGTCAACACATGCTTGAAGGCAGGACAGGTTAAACTCTCAAGGCCTCTGGTGTGCCTGTTAGGATGTATATTTTACTAGAGGACTCGGTCTTCCTAAGAGATTTTACTGTCCTCAGTGGGGAGGATCTGACCTTGTGAAAAACCTGAGGTGTTTACTCTTTCCGTGATCAGTACCTTCTGGACCGCTATCTGTAGCCTACGTCTCCTTTTTAACAGGTGTTTAATGTGTGCCCCTATGTTCTGTGCTGGGCCCCTAATTGCCTCGCAGAGGACATTGACGTCCTCTTTCCTCCTCTTTGAATTCATCATTCGGTTAACGAAACAAATGAGCCAACCGAGTGGTTCCTGGTTGGATCACATGACCCATATATAACACTGCTTGGCTTCTTTGAAACGGGCATTTGATTCGTTACAAGTAATGAGTGGTTTGTCTGTAATAAAAAAAAATCGAGTGTTTTCGGATTTGTCTAATTATGTGAAAGTAGCACGAGTGCTGTTATCGACTCGTAAGCTGTTTGTTGACCTGTTCTGTAACTGTTTTAATGACAGCTTTGCTGCTTAATGGCCTGGAGCCCTGGTATAATAAAACCAGGGTTGAGATCAGCTCTGGATTATACTATTGAATTTGAAGATTGTTTAAAGTGTAAACTCCCCTCTCAGTGCTCGACACCTCAGACTTTAGGTGGGTGGCCCTGCTCCTTTGACCAAATAGTATTTAACTTAAACTGTTTCTCATCCAAATGACATGATTGTTTGATTACAGGAATTTCTTGTGAGCGGTTTGGCAGTCTTATGAGTCATCTTCGTCTTGGTCAGAAAGCACCCAGGCAGAAAGCCTCGCCTGGCTAGACAGTCGACTGTACTGTACTTTCTAAAACATCTGAACCAAGAACCGAGAGCTCACGTCTCCCTCATTGATGTAGCAATTGGGAACCGGGGAATTGTGCTTGGAGAGACATTCATCACGCCATGGTCAGGGGTGGGGGCAGGGGAATACACAGAGCCCACCCTCTATTTACTGTCACACGTCTGTGAGTCAGCAGAGTTTCTGGTTTCCCAAAG